>NC_054824.1:31984058-32284858 GCF_018345385.1 Vulpes lagopus
GCAACTTTATCATGCTTTCCCTTTTTGTCTGCCACAGCAAACAGTAGAGCACCACATAGGCTGGGTCCAGGAGTGAGGGCAAAGCAGGGCAGTATTCTCTTCCCTCCTCCACAGGCATTAGTGAGAAATAAAATTTCATTGTTTAAAGCTACTGATATTTTTCAGGGTTACCTGTTACCATGGCAAAACCTAACGTACCCTGATTGATACTGATACTGGTTTAAGTTAATAGCAAATGCTGGCATGAAAAGTAAAAGGAAATCTTAGAGTGGAGTAGGTTCCCAGGGGGAGCTCTTATGCTCTAACACTGTTATCAATTACAGATCCAATAGGAAGAGATGGACCTTGCAATTGGATACTACTTTGCTATCAAAGGAGGAAGAAAAGCTTTCCTCCTTTCTCTGGCAACAGCTTAGCCAATGAAAATCTACTATACTTCCAACTGCCACTTTACTACAATGGAATTCTTGCTTGTATCAGCCTTCCTAATGTTCCCCTTTCCTCTATAAAAGTGTACCTCTGCTTTGTTCTATGGACTTGCCTATGGTTCTTTTATAGCTTGCTGGTTCCAGATTGCAATTTTCTGCTATTCCCAAGTAAAACCAGCTTTTGCTGGTAAAATAACTGGCAGTTTGATTTTTTAAGATTAACACTGGCTTCCTCTGCAGTTTCCTAATATTTGAGATCAAACAAATCAGAGATCATAAACAAAGACTAACAAATTCACAAGAAGTGTAAAGAGTAAACATTGCAAGCCTGAGACTGATATCATTAAAAAAGGTCTGCTTGGAAGGTTGTCTTTGGCCAGAGTCTAGGAACTCAAATTTCTGGAGGGTTCCCACCATTTCCTAAACAAGGGGCTTCCAGTGTCTGAATTGTGAGGTACAAACAATGTGGTTTAAGATAAATACCTGCTTTCCTTCTGGGAGCCTAATATTTGGGTACATATTAGGCAAAGGGTGAGTACATGACCAGGCCCCTGAAACAGAGTAACAAGTCTTTTTTTTTTTTTTTTTTAAGAGAAAGCTTTTTATTTTATTATTATTATTTTTTTAATTTATGATAGTCAGAGAGAGAGAGAGAGGCAGAGACACAGACAGAGGGAGAAGCAGGCTCCATGCACTGGGAGCCTGATGTGGGATTTGATCCCGGGTCTCCAGGATCGCGCCCCGGGCCAAAGGCAGGCGCCAAACCGCTGCGCCACCCAGGGATCCCCAGAGTAACAAGTCTTAATAAGCTGCTGTGCTAGACATTTTATACATATCGCCACAACTTACTGCTAGGAAATTAGTACATCCTATGTGAGTCACTAGGAAAGAACGCTTGGAAGCTTGTGGCTTGTTTCCTGCAGACTTTGCTTCATGCACCTTTTCCCTTTGTTGATTTTGCTTTATATCTTTTCACTAATAATAAATCATCACCATGAGTGTAACTGAATCCTGAGTTCTCCTAGTAGGTCATTAAACTTGAGGGGGTAAAAAAAAAAAAATAAACTTGAGGGGGTAGTCACAGAAACCTCCAACACGGTAAGAAACAAATGGCAGAGTCAGAAAAAAAAAAAAGAGTTCAATTCAAAAAATTCAAGTACTGGAATTTGAGATATGGAATATAAAACTGTTCCATGTAAAATGACTAAAGAACATCAAGGAAGAACAGGCAGGTTTGAAAAACAACCAAATGAAATTTCTAAAACTGAAAAAGTTTAAGGAGATAATGGCTGAGAATTTTTCAGAATCAAGAAAATATATGATTCCATAGACTTGGAAAGCATAATATATACCAAACAGGATTAAAAACAAAACAAAATCAATGACTAGACATATTTTAGGGAGACAGTGGATCACAGAGCTTTAGATCTTAGAAATAAATAGCCAGAGGAAAAAGGCAGATCACTTACATAGATATAATATGGATATTAGAAATTATAGACGGACAGATCCTGAAAAAACAATCTTCATAAAAACAAGGGTGAATCTAAAATATTTTCAGGGATGCCTGGGTGGCTCAGCAGTTGAGTGTCTGCCTTCTGCCTTCACCTCAGGGTGTGATCCGGATCAGGGGAACAAGTCCCACATTGCGCTCCCTCTGGGGAGCCTGCTTCTCCCTCTGCCTATGTCTCTGCCTCTCTCTCTCTGTGACTATCATAAATGAATTTAAAAAAAACAACAAAAAAAAGTTGTAGGATACAAGGTTAATATACAAAAGCCAATCATTTTATATAGCAATGAACAAGTGGAATTTGAAATTAAAAAACACAATACCAGGGGATTCCTGGGTGGCTCAGTGGTTTAGTGCCTGCCTTTGGCCCAGGGCGTGATCCTGGAGTCCCGGGATCGAGTCCCGCATCAGGCTCCCTGCATGGGGCCTGCTTCTCTCTCTGCCTGTGTCTCGGCCCCTCTCTCTTTCTCTGTGTCTCTCATGAATAAATAAAATCTTTACAAAAAAATACCATTTACATTAGCACTCTCAAAAATTAAATACTTGGGAATAAATCTCACAATATATATACAAGATCTATATGAAAAATATAAAACTGATGAACAAAATCAAGGTATCAATAAATGAAGAAGTATTACATTGATGGACAGGAGGATTCAATATTGTCAAAATGTCAGTTCTTTCCAATTTGATCTACAAATTGAAAACAATTCCAATCAAAATCTCAGCAAGTTTTCTTAATGAAAATTGACAAACCAATCCTAAAGTTTATATGAAAAGGCAAAAAGCCCAGAATAATCAACATAATATTGAAGAACAAAGTTGGAGCACTGCCACTATGCAACTTCAAGACTTACTATAAAGTGATAGCAATCAAGACAGCATGGTATTGGTAAGGGAATAGGAGGAAAAGAAGCAAAAGCAATACAATGGAAAGACAGTCCCTTCAATAACTAGACATCCACATGCAAAAACAATGAATCTAAAGACAGATTTTACACATTTTTCACAAAAATGAACTCAAAATGGATTAAAAACCTAAATGTAACATAAACTGCAAAACTGTAAAATTCTAGAATATAACATTGCAGGAAATAGGTGACCCTTAGGTATGGTGATGACTTTTCAGCCACAACATCAAAGGTACAATCTATGAAAGAAATAATTGATAATGTACATTAAGATTAAAAACTTCTGCTCTGTGAAAGACAATATCAAATAATAAGATAAGCCACAGACTGAGAAAACATACCTACAAAAGACAGGTGATAAAGGACTGCTATCCAAAATATACAAATTCTTAAAACTTAAGAAAACAACCCAAATTAATAAATAAGCCAAAGACATATCTCACCAAAGAGGGTACCAGCTGTCAAGTAAGAATATGAAAAAATACACATTATGTGTCATTTGAGAAATGCTAATTAAAATAACAACGAGATACTACTACATACCTATTAAGAGTGGCAAAATCTGGAACACGGGCAACCGCAAATGCTGACAAGGATGTGGAGCAATAGGAACTCTCATTCACTGCCACAGGGAATGCAAAATGGTACAGCCACTTTGGAAAATAGTTTGGCAGTTTCTTACAAAACTCAGTATACTCTTACCATCAATCCATCCAACATGCTCTTTGGTATTTATTCAGAGGAGTTGAAAATTTATTACCACACAAAAACCTGCACATAGATTATAGCAGCTTTATTCATAAATGCCCAAATTTGGAAGCAATCAAGATGACCTACAGTAGGTGGATGCATAAATTGTGGTACATCCATACAATGGAATATTACTAGGTGCTGAAAAGACCTAGAGGAATCTTTTCAAAGCGAAAGAAACTTATCTGAAAAGGCTACATACTGTGCAACTCCAACTATATGATGTTCTGGAAAAGGCAAAAAAACTATTGAGGCAATTAGCAGTTCAGTGGTTGTCAGGGATTAGCAGTTCAGGGGTGGGGGAGGGATGAATAGGAGGAGCCCGAAGAATTTTCAGGGCAATGAAAATACTCTGTATAATATTATTATAATGGATCCTTGTCATTATACATTTGTCCAAACCTATAGAATGTATACCAACAAAAGTGAACTGTAATGTTAAACTATGGACTTTGGGTGATTGTTATGGTGTGTCAATGTAGGTTCATTAGTTTTAACAAATGTACCAATCTGGTAGGGGACATTGATAATGGGGAATACTATGTATATGTTGGGGCAGGAGCTAGATGGGAAATCTCTGCACCTTCCCCTCAACTTCGCTGTGGACCTAAAACTGATCTTAAAAGGTCTTTAAAAAAAAAAAAAAAGTCTATTGAAATCTAAAAAAAAAAAAGAGAGAGAGAGAATACTAGATTGAGTCCCAAAGACTCGAAGACTACATTTGTAATGTGTCAATTACCAAGCAAATTACAGTGAGGGTATGCCCTATACAACTTATACCACTGAAGCTAGCATGATACTCTAAACACTATGCAATAGATATTATGAAGAATCAAAGAGAGAATTAAAAAAACAAAGTGTAGCCCTAAAACTCTGGACTGCATCAGTGCCATAAAGCAATTAGGAAATTTATTTTATAATTCAAACCCTTTGGAATTTTCTTCTTGAAATTCATTTACTAAGATCTAGTCTTGTATCTTCCCTTAATTTTTTTTAATATTTTATTTATTTATTCATGAGAGACACACAGAGAGAGAAGCAGAGACATAGGCAGAGGGAGAAGGCTCCATGCAGAGAGCCTGATGTGGGACTTGATCCTAGGACTCCAGGATCATGCCCTGAGCTGAAGGCAGATGCTCAACCACTGAGCCACTGAGGCGTCCCTTCAATTTTTATTAAGAATTTTGCACCATATCACCAGTACATTTGCTTGAAGAAAATAATTACAATTTCTACATTTTAGTGTCATCTTATGCTACAAAGCTTTATTTACATAGTTCTTCAGAATGTATTTCAGTTGTTCGCCCACTATTCTGAGTGTGAAATGGTATCAAATAGAGTAGATTTACAGGAAAGCATAAAAGAGAGAAAACAATTCTACAACTTTATACAGTACCATTAGTGGTTATTATTTTTACAGTTTTCTTTTGAGGATAATCTACTGAATTTTTCTGCCATTGACATTTCAGGGTGAAGTTGTCTTTAAGAGCAGATTTCCACAGAGAATAAAGAGTATATACAGTCCAATATGTTTTACAGGTGATATTTGACAGTTTAGGAGTAGCTGTAAATTATTTTTTCTCCCACTTGTTTTCAAAAGTCTTGGATGATGAAGAGGAATCATGACTTTCACCACTACTATAGCGGTCATATAAAGTCTGAAATGAAAAACACACACTTGTTTTCCAACTTCTAAAATTCAATGTATTATCAGATGAATAAAGATAACTACATATATTCTAATATGTAATGAATGTCTCTTGTTCTTATAACTAGAAAATTACTTTACAAACTATTGAAGATAATAAGAATTGTAAACACCTAGCTTGGCCTAAAAATTCACTATCATGAGATACAACTCAATAATTCTGTAAAAGAAATGTAACAGCCATTAATAAGCATATATACGCATTTTTTTAAAAGATTTTATTTATTTATTTGACAGAGCACAAGCAGGCAGAGGGAGAGGAAGAAACAGGTTGAGCAGGGAGCCCAATATGGGGCTTGATCTCAGGACCCTGGGATCATGACCCGAGCCAAAGGCGATACTCAAGCAACTGAGCCACCCAGGCACTCCCATATATATGTATTTTAAAGGCCTTCTTGTTCTCCCTTATTTTTTCTTAAATAAAGCAAGTCTTACATAACTTGCTACACTGTAAAACTCATCAGGAAATAGTTTCATATGATATTTCAACTAATAAACAGATGACATTAAAAAATATACAAGTTATGGGCAGCCCTGGTGGCTCAGCAGTTTAGTGCCGCCTTCAGCCCAGGGCCTGATCCTGGAGACCAGGATCAAGTCCCACGTCAGGCTCCCTGCCTGGAGCCTGCTTCTCCCCCTGCCTGTGTCTCTGCCTCTCTCTCTCTCATGAATAAATAAATAAAATCTTAAAAAAAAATACAAGTTATATAAATAAACATAATTAGCTATATTAACATCTACATATTGTAAAGGATTTAAGGTTAAGCCAACATCTAATTTATAAAGATGACAGATATCTTTACCATGAAGGAACACATAACCTTAGAGGTAAAGGCAACTAATTCATCTCAATTTTATTCATAAAAGGCTCTAAATAATACACTGGGGGGAAATTAAAACATGGAGATATGAAATATAGAGTAAAATTATAATTTTTTTTTAATTTTTTATTTATTTATGATAGTCACAGAGAGAGAGAGAGGCAGAGACACAGGCAGAGGGAGAAGCGGGCTCCATGCACCGGGAGCCCGATGTGGGATTTGATCCCGGGTCTCCAGGATCGCGCCCTGGGCCAAAGGCAGGCGCCAAACCGCTGCGCCACCCAGGGATCCCTAGAGTAAAATTATAAAACAAATTTTATTCAATTTGAATTCCTAAAACCACTGATTTAACCATAAGAAAAAAATTTACTTTATATCATGAATGCGAATAGTGAATGTATAATAAATTCCTCCAGAAATGTGTCCAAGTTCTTAACATCTTAGAGTAGTTTTACCCTACCCAGAGAGTTGAGTGTTTTTAATTTAAGCTCCCATATTTTATAATAGCATTATTACTGAAATTAATTAGTAACTGCTTGGTAACTAAACCAGTTGGTTAATAAGCATACACAGGATTCTAGAATGACTAGGGGTTTGATGGCAACGAGATCCAAATATGGTGGTATAGACATAAACACTGGAAGGCTGAAAGGTCCAAGACCTCTGCTTTGAGAAATGTTCTGACTGTGGTACATAGCTTCCAGTCATTACCTGTAAACAAATACCGAGATTTCTCCTAGATGGCTTCTGGAAAAAAAAGATGGCTAGAAGAAATGAATGCAAAAGCTGTGTTAAGGGACAACTAGGTGGCTCAGCAGTTGAGTGCCTGCCTTTGGCCTAGGGTGTGATTCTGGAGTCCTGGGATCGAGTCCCACATTAGGCTCCCTACATGGAGCCTGCCTCTCTCTCTGCCTTTGTCTCTGCGCCTCTCTCTCTCTCTGTCTCTCTCATGAATACATACATTAAAAAAAAAAAAAAGAAAAGAAAGCTGTTTTAAGAATGTTGTTGATTTATGGGACACCTGGGTGACTCAGTGGTTGAGCATCTGCTCAGGGCATGATCCTGGGATCCTGAGATGGAGTCCCGCATCGGGCTTCCTGCATGGAGTCTGTTTCTCCCTCTGCCTCTGTGTGTGTGTGTGTCTCTCATGAATGAATAAATAAAATCTTAAAAAAAAAAAAAAATGTTGCTGATTTAAACGACAAATTCCTTATGAAATTTATTCCAATTGAGACCTGACAGCAATCTTACAATTGCACCTTATATGACAATATACTTTCAATTGTGCTATCTGCGGAATAAGAATGTAAAAGTCTGTATTTGTCAAAAAGCATACATTAAGAATCTAAATGTCGAAATATACTTCATATTTAATCTGATGACTAGAACAACTTTTCTTTGGATTACCTGTTTTAAGTGTCTTATTCACTAAACTACAAAACCATTAAAAGTAATGTAGATAGACATTCTTACTTTAGCAGCTTTCAAAATGGAGTTAGGAGAATTCAGACCAACAAGTTGGCCCAGAACATATTTCATTTCTTCAGTGGTACCCTTAACCATCTGGTTACCTGTAAAAATATATAATCATTAACATGCTGTAACCAATAAAAAATACAAAATCACATGCAAATACATTCTGTTTAACAACACAATAACTGGCATCTTGTAATTTATCACTGATCATAGCTACTTACCTAGGGTAAGTAAAAATGCCAGCACATTAAAAAAAAAAAACATTTAATTTATTTTAGTATTTTAGCATAAAAGGAACTTCCTTAAGGAAAGAGGAATGCTGGAGGAGTAGCCAATTCATGTTCCATTTTTTGTTATAGCTATAAGTCTGTTATTATTAGTAATTACTAATAAGTTGATTTTCAAAGAAGTACCTGGATGAGTTTGAATTTGAACATATGGATGCGCCAGAAGGTCAGGAATGGATATCCTCTGTTTAGGGTCCCTTATTAAGCAACACTACAAAAATAAGGGTTTTTTAAAAATCAAGTTTTCTTATGTAATATCAATATAAAGTATCTTTCAGGATTGTATTGTACTATAATAGTTGCTTTCCAGATAGTCTACTCCTCAGAAACAAGATTTTATAAGTTCTTTTTGCAAAATCCCCAGTATTCATAACTCTTAAAACATCTTCAAAGTGAACTTAACATGACTTAAAAAGCTAATTCATTCAGCAATTCCTTTCAATAGACCACATATATCTATCTAAGCCAGTTACATAAGTCCAGTAATTTCAACTATTTACTCTAAGCAAACAATTTAAGTATTTGAAATATTATTCTTCTATATCCATATACTACTAATGTTACCTTTAACACATCTTGAAGATCCTTCTCTGGAATATCAGGAAATTCGATTTCATGATTAGGGTCAATTATGGCATGTAATTTAGAAATCTGGTTAATTATATGCTGAAATGGTGTCTTCCCATAAGTCATATAGTACAAAATGCATCCTAAGGACCAAACGTCACTTTTAGGACTTATCTAATTAGGGGAGGGAAAAAAAGAAAGGTAAGTTGTTGTAATTATTTACTTATTTATTTGAAAGAGAAAGAGCTGGGGTCAGGGGGACAGAAAGAGAGGGAGAGGGAGAGTGAGAAGCAGGCTCCCCAGAGCAGGGAGCCTGTTAAGAGGCTCAATCCTAGGACCCCAAGATTATGACATGAGCCAAAGGCAGATGCTTAACTGACTGAACTACCCAGGCACCCCAAATAACTGTAATTTTAACATACAATTAAATGTAAGAATATTTTATACACAGATATGTACACATACATTCCTCAACACTTAAAATTATAACTAAACCTCAATTAATGGGCAAGCACTAGATTCAGTTTACATGAAAAAACATTGTTTTATAGTTTTTATTATACTTGGTTATTTTATCAAGAGATGAACTGTAAGTCTCTCAAAAAACTCATAATTAAAATATTTGAACTGAAATATGTTTTGTTCCTGTCAGCTTATGAAAATATAAAAGACTAAAAAACATAACTGCAAGTTTTAAATTTACTTGTTTTCTCCAAAACTATTGAATTATAATAAATATCTTTTAAGATTTTATTTACTTGAGAGAACATGGGCTGGATAGCTGAGGGAGGAGCAGAGGGAGGGAGGGAGAGAGACAGAGAGAGAGAATATGAATCCCAAGCAGATTCTGCTGAGCACAGAGCCCAAAGATGGGCCTGATCTCATGACCCTGAGATCATGACCTGAGCCAAAATCAAGAGTTGGATGCTTAACCTACTGAGCCACCAGATAACCCAGGATTATGATAAATTTTTATGTAAACTCATAACATAGAAGTATGCATAGATTTTTAAAAGGTTAAATTGAGCTATCCTAAACCCAAGAACACAAACTATAGAATCAGGCTGGGCTGGATTTGAATCCTGGCCTTATTACTAGCTAGTAATTCTATGCAGCTTCACTTCCTCTTCTCTAAAATAGAAAATAATAAAAGTACATTGTCATGGGGATTAAATGATATAACCATGAGATACAGATAAGCATAGAGAGTAATTTCTGGGTATAATAAGAAAACAGGAAATGCTACTTCTTATTTAAGTGCTCTTTGCATCAAATAATCTCATTAGAAATAATGTAATATTATTATATAATTATCATTTTGACTTTGAAATGAACATGAATAAGACAAAACATAGCAGTGGGCATAATAAAAGAGAATGGTTAAATTCTTTTTAAAAGGTAGATATTAGGGGATCCCTGGGTAGCTCAGCGGTTTGGCACCTGCCTTTGGCCCAGAGCGTGATCCTGGGGTCCAAGAATGGAGTCCCACATCGGGCTCCCTGCATGGAGCCTGCTTCTTTCTCTCTCTGTCTGTGTCTCTGCTTCTCTCTTTCTGTGTCTCTCATGAAGAAATAAATAAAATCTTTAAAAAATAAAAATAAAAGGTAGATACTAAACATATTATTAAAACAAAATAAAGAGGCACTAGCGTGGTTCAGTTAGTTAACCAAATAAGGAAAAAGAAATGGCACATATAACTTCAAAACAAAACAAAACCAGAGAGAGAAAGAAAGCAGAATAGGAATGTTAATATTAGAAAAAGAGAAAGAGAACAAAAAAAAAAAAATGCTTTTAACAGAAGAGGGAAAGCCATTTTATAATAAAAAAGGTACAACCAACCAAGAAGAGATGACACTCACAAACTCCTATGCACTGAAACTACATTTAATACAACTATATTAAGTAAGAACTATATCAAATTCTTTTGGGGGAAATGGTAAAAAGATTCTAACATGCCTTTTAGAAAATGGCAGATAAAACAGATCCACTCCCTTAACACAAAGAAAACTAAAAAATCAAAATAATAATTTAAAAACCCTCTTCTTCCTCCAACTTAAAAATCTGGAAATATCCATCTCTAAATAAATCATGGATTAAAAAGGATTTCAAGGGCCGCCTAGGTGGCTTCACAGTTGAGCCTCTGCCTTTGGCTCAGGGTGTGATCCTGGAGTGCTGGGATCTGGAATCCCACATCCGATTCTCTGCGGGGAGCCTACCTCTCCCTCTGCCCATGTCTACCTCTCTCTCTGTCTCTCATGAATAAAGAAAGAAAATCTTTAATGAAAAAACAAACAAAAACAGGATTTCAGATTTTGGAAAAATGGGAGGGGCAGGAGAGTGAGAAGTAGGCTCCCTGCTGAGAAGGGAGCCCAAGGCAGGACTTGATCCCAGGACCCAGAGGATGACCTGAGCCAAATGCAGACACTTAACCATCTGAGCCACCCAGGTGCCCTTGTTTATTTTTTTAATTGAAATATAGTTGACACACAAGGTTACATTAGTTTCAGGTGTACAATATAGTGATTTGACAACTCAATACACTATTCTATGCTCATCACAAGTGTGGCTACCACCTGTCATCACACAACTCTGTTACAATGCCACAGACTCTATTCTCAATGCTGTGCCTTTCATCCCCTTATTTATTCCGTAACTGGAGGCCTGTACCTCCCACTCCCCTTCACCCATTTTGCCCAATCTCTTACCCCCCTCCCTCTGGCAACCATCATTGTTCTCTGTATGTGTGAGTCTGTTTCTGCTGTTTATTTGTTTGCTTTTGAGATTGCAGCATAGTTTTTCAATCTGTCCAAATCCCCAGATAAGATGGACAGAAAAGCCTGGTAGCAAAACCATATACATAGAGAAAACATTTATAACAAAACTAAGTAAAAAACTATACCCATGAACCCCAGAATAAGAATGGAGACAAACTACCACAGCCAAAAATCCTGTAGAGTCATTTGGAAAAGAAAGCAGGGGAGAATAGTGAATGTGCCTGATTTTCAGAACAGAAACTCCAAATAGCCAACAAATGTTCATTGGAGAATAATTTGGAAACAGAGCTAGACTGGGAGGGGTTTGAACTCTTTATCAGCAGAGATTACTTCATGTGTTGGGATAAAAAATTTGCCTTCTATTCAGAATCATTAAGGCCACTGGATAGCAGGTGTTTCAAATGAATGGCAATTTACCCACAATATTAAAGCACTGAGTTGACAACTGAAAAAAATCTGAACTCTACCTGCAATTCAAAATAAATCTTATTAAAAAAATAAATAAATAAAAATAAATAAATCTTATTTTTAAAAAATATATTATTTCAAAGTATTTTAAAACTGAAATTGCAAATTTTAGAAATTAATGAAAATAAGAAACACCACAAAAAAGGTATAAATAGAAGTTAAAGTAAAAACTCACACAATTCAGTTTTAATGTTTTAATTAATAAGAATATAAAAATTAAGTTAGCAATTATTTAAATCCAAAAACTAGGAAAAAAAAGAAACCTGAAGGAAATAAAAATAATAAATAGCAGAAACTAATTATAGAGCAAATGAAAATAGAATGAAGGCTTTGTTCTCTAAAATGAACAAAACCTTAGTAAGTCTAATGAAAAAGAAAAGACAGATAGCAAATCTAAGTATTAAAAGAAAAGCGGAAGCTAAAGAGTTATAAAAAGAATTTCATAAGCGAAATTATTTGACATAATGTTATACCACTTATTTGAGAAAATATTTAGAAGCCAGTTTTTTAGGAAGGAAAATATAATTAGTAAATACACATTTATCAAGCAATTACTTTGAGCTAGACAATGTTTTGATTTATATTTTTTCCCATTTAATCAATTACTTTTTATTTTTTTAAAGATTTATTTATTATGAGAGGGAGCACATGCAAGTGGGAGGAGGGGAGGAGAGGCAGAAGGAGAGAAAAAGAGAGAGAAGCAGGTTCCCTGCGAGAATGTGCAGAGCCTGACATGGGGCTCAAATCTCATGATCCTGAGATAATGACCTAAATTAAAATCAAGAGTCAGACACTTAGGTGATTGAGCCACACAGGCACCCCTCTATTGCTTGCAGGTCCCTGGACAACAATGTGTGCTTGTGCACACTTGGTGACACTGCTACAGAGCAAGAAGGACTAGCTCGGGAGCCAGAGGCATCATGGCAGGCAAAAGGAACTCAACGAGGGACACCAGTGAAGCTAACACAAAGCTCACTGAGCTGGTGAAATAAGGTAAGTGGGAAAGTAGCCTGTGGCCGGCTGGGAAAAAATTACATACTAGAATTGTACTTGGAAATGAGGAATTCACAAATGAATAAATGGTAAGAGATAAAATGTAAGAATCAAAGAGGAAACAAGACTTATCAATTATCAATTCAATACCATTTAAGGGGTCCAAATCAGAGCTAATTTAGTCTAAATTTCTACCATTAATTTTAAAATTTAAAAATATCCTAAAAACATTTCTCATTGGAGCACACTGTTGAGACATCACCATATTAAAAGAACAGTCTCAAATCAATAAATAATAGTGAAGTTGAATTCCATAACAATTTGCTTAAGAAAGCAAGGTCTCTATAATGGCCTAAAAAGTTTTAGAACTTAAGCAACTTTGAGTTAGCTGTTAAGTTTAATCAGAGAATAGTCCATTCCTTACTGATGCCAGCTAAATGGGATGTAAATAACCTTCATAGTACCTTTGACTTGGATTTTCCATTCTCTCTTGAGGAAGACATATCTTTGATTGCTTCTGGTGGCATATAATTAACTGTACCAACCTGTATGCCAAATCACAGAAAACACAAATCAATGAAAATACTTCTGCTTTAGCTTTTTTAAAACACAAATGTCAGGTTCTTGGAAACTTGAATAATTACATATTGTAGTAATATTTTTTAAAACTCAAGTAACTGACAATAATATTAGGACATAAATTTCTTCACAATTCCAGCAAAGTAAATTGGATTCATAATCAGGAAAGTTATTCCTTTCAGAATGCTCAGCTTTTTCTAAGATGATGGCAAACAACGACCATAAAACTATCAAGGCTAAAATTATATTAATAGTCATAAACTTTGAAGGAATTGATATCAATTATTCATTTCTGCGCTGGAATAGACCTAGAATGCTTTTTTAAAAAAATCAACCAACCAACCAATCAAAACTCTAGCTATGTCTCCAAGTATTCCCTGGGCCCATGTCCAGAGTGAGATGGGGTGGGTATGTAAATCATGCAAAAGCTTCCACAGTCAGATTATGCCAATCTTACAAAGCATTTATTTTATTCTAAAACAAATGGTTCTGTTTTCAAACACAGAATACCTGTACTTTAGGATCCTGCCATAGAGGATACCTTCAAGTTGATTTACAGCCAAATGTTCAACCGTTATCTTATTTTTTTAAAGATTTATTTATTTTAGAGAGTGTGGGCACACAAGGACGTGAGTGGGGGAAGGGCAGAGGGAGAGTAGCAGACTTTCCACTGAGCAGGGAGCCTGATCTGGGGCTCCATCCCATGACCCTGAGATCATAACCTGAGCTGAAAAGTCAGACGTTCAACTGACCAAGCCACCCAGGAGCCCCAATGTCCAGCAGCATTTTTGATATAACGAGAAGTCACTATCAAATAGAAATGTTTCAAGGGCATGTTGTCCACCTATTTCTCCTAAAAAAGGTCTAGTTTTATGTCTAGGATTACGGCAGATCTACACCAGAAATCTGCATACGTGGAACACATCATCTTGGCTCCAAGCAAAATTCTTTTTATTAATTCTTTGGTGTCATCACCTTGGTTTTTATGGGAACAAACTTATTAAGTTTGTAACTGCATATCCTTTTAGAAAAATGCAGTTGAGTATAGTATTCATTATGGTGTTTCCAATATGAAGGCCCACTTAAAATTTTTTTCAGGGGCACATGAGTGGCTCAGTCAGTTAAACGGCTGGCTCTTGATTTTGGCTCAGGTCATGATCTCAGGGTCCTGGGATCAAGCCACACCTTGGGCTCCTCACTCAGTGGGGAATCTGCTTGACGATTCTCTCTCTTCTTCTCCCTCTGCCCCTCTCCTGATTTGTGCATGCTCTCCTGAACACTCTCTCTGTAAAATAAATACATCTTTAAAAAAAAAACTGAAGTTATTGAAAAAAAGAATTTTTTTCAAATATAAGTGATAGTTAAAGCTTTACTTTTTCAGAAGAATGAAATAATCTTACTTCATGGACAATGAAAAACAAGTAACTGCAATTTCCTCGTTCGTTGCTACCAGGAATCTCTGAGAATAAGTTTCAGGTGAATTCAAGATCATGGGCAAGATGATCTCCACGACAGGTATTACTGCTTCTCTACCTCAGCTACAGGAAAATCTTTCAAAATTGCTGGATTTATTTCTACCTGATCTTGACTTTCTATACTACAGTGTTTTATACACTTTAAATATGGTTTTAATTCTTAAAATATTTAATCTTTTAAGATTTTATGTATTTATTCATGAGAGATAAAGAGAAAGAGGCAGAGATACAGGCAGAGGGAGAAGCAGACTCCACGCAGGGAGCCCGATGTGGGACTTGACCCCGGGACTCCAGGATCATGCCTTGGGCCGAAGGCAGACACTAAACTGCTGAGCCACCCAGGGATCCCAAAATATTTATTCTTATAAAAAGGGTTCAAATTCTTTGAAGAATGAGAATGGAAAAAATAAAATCTCTATTAGCAAAAGACTTTACAGGAATTGAACTGCAGTGTGTGGTAACCAACCATTCATTAAGTCTTACCTGAGAATCTTTAACGATACTTGTTGTATCTGGTTGCATTTGGTTTGCAATTCCAAAGTCAATTAGTTTTAGCATTCCATCAACTATCAGAAAGTTAGCAGGTTTCAGATCACTATGAACAATGCCTTCAAAATAAAAATCCACTGCAATATTAGACAATATAAAACATTCTAAGTACAAAAATATTTCATAATCTACCGGTAGAGTTGATTCCTTTAGTCAATCAAATAAAATGCTCATTTTTAATATTTTCTAAAAAATAGAGCACCTGCTATGTGCCAGACACTATTCTAAGTTTGCTGTTTATATTGACTCACTTAATCTTCATACCAGCATGGAGTTAAGTATTATTATTATCCCCACTTTTAAGAGGAAATTAAGGCAAAGAGATTAAGTAACTTGTTCAAGATCATACAGCCTAAAGTGACAAGGCCATAACCTGATCCAGGCAGTCTGGCTTGAGTTTATGATCATACCACTATGATTCACCACCCACTAGATAACTCATAAATTACACTGCCGGGTGGTTAAGACCCTAATGCTCCTGTCTCCTCTATCCCTACAACCCTAATCTTAATCACTAGTGAATTATCTTTTAACTTATAGAGAGACATGAGGGAAAGAATTATAATTATCTAGGTTAACAGTTATTTTTTAAAAAGGAAAAGGTAAAGGCAGAGAAGCCCTAAAAAGAACCATGTCCAACTAAAGTGAAAAAAACAACTTAAGGGCTAACAATTGAAAAAAGAATAAAACCAACTCCCACACAAGGCACACAAAACAAAATGATTAGAATGAGAGAAATAAAAATCTCAGATTTTTGGGATGCCTGAACCCTACAGTCTCAGATCTGCTTTAAGTGAACTACATGGAGACCCAGGATAATGGACTATGTTAATACTAATAAAGATATGGGTACATTTTGCATTATGCATGCATTATGGATGTGGGGACTTGAGTTCATGCACAATATCCTTTGGTAAATAGTGCTTTAAAGAAATGGTTTTTTGTCCCTTCATCTTCAAATGAGCTTCCAAATATTTAGTTTATCTAGTCTAAAGGTGCTAATAACAAATATCTAAAAATTATACGTATATTTCTCTGAGATAACATTATTAATGATTAGTATAACTGCATATAAAGAGATTTTAAAATACCATGTTGATGAATTGTATAAACTGCCTCCAACATATTTTTCCAATAACTTTTGCGTTCCCAAGTATTGATGGATTTTTTCTTTTTAAGCCAACTATTTAGGTCTATATTTCCACACTCCATTACCATGTAAATGTACTGGTCCGTGATTTCACTGCCATTAAAAACAAACAAAAAAAAACCCAAAACAATACATGGTTAGGTTATACTATTAAGATGTACTAAGTCCAAAGAGTTACAGCAAAAATATTTTTCTTTTCAAATTAAAAAAAATTCTTACTAATCATAAAGTCGGATGATCTTATCACTGTGTTGTTGTAGTTTATTCAAATAAGCAATTTCATTCCGGTAACTCTCAATTGTTTGATTATCTGCTTCTTCTAAGTTTACATACTTTATGGCATGTATCTGTTTCTTTTCATTTAATACCTGGAATACCTATATATTAGAACAAAGGAAAAAGTTTAGAATGTACTACTTTCATATTATCATAATAATTCTAAATTTATCAATTTTAAGTTAAGGAATACTAATATGAATAATTAAACATGTCTGGGCTTATTTTTGAGTACTAAAGGGAAAAATATGTTATGAGTTAACAGACCATTCTCAGCTATCTATGACAATGAGTATTCAATAATGCAAAGGGGTAAACCTAAGAAGTTTTTATATTAACATGTAAGAAATAGAATTTAAATTTCATATATATATTTATAACACTATTGGATGCCTTAACCAGGAAAATAACCTAAAGAAGACATTCAAAATGTTAAGAACATCAAATGGATGTCATAAAGAGTTAATTCATTTCACAGATGATGTTTCTTCCTTTGTGCCTGGAACTAACATTTCATTCATGCGGTAGGGAATATTTAAAAATATGTAATAATTGTAAGCTATCTGTATATTCAGTTGTGAAAAGTGGAGTAGTTCCAATTTGTAACATCAAGTTGACAAGAACAAGATGTTCCTATAAGCCCATTGTCAGGATCTCTGAGGTCCAGGTCAAACTGCTCTGGCTATAGTGGTAGTCAATTTCTAAGCAATATTAATGGGGCAGATAATACATTTTGAAAAGTAGAAAACACTGTTAATGTGCCCGACCTTCAGGAAACATGCAATAGGGATGACACTTCTGAACTGCATGAACACAAATATGAATGAATGCCAGGGTAAGCAAGAAAAATTATATTCATTTATCCCTCTAGACACACTGAAGTAAAATATCATTTATTCAAAAGACATTTAACCTTGACTTTGACTACCCAGCAGGTCAAGGCAAGAAATAAGAAAAGAGCAGAAATGTACATAAGATTTGTGCCTGGAACTAACATTTCATTCATGCGGTAGGGATGCATTAATAAGCTTAGTTATTTAAAATTCTAAATTCAAAACTCTAACAAAGTATTACTGGTTTTACCTGCATACATAGCAAATTAGACAAGGGATGGACCTTAAAACAGTGATAGGGCAAGAGACAGCAGAAAATAGCAAGGGAAGAGATAAAAGGAATTTTAAAACCTATAAAGCCACTTTATATAAGGTAAATAGCTTTACAAACCTCAGAGAATTGAGAGTATCTACTACTCTATCACATTTAAAATTTTGTTAGTAGTACCCACCACATAAAGTTGGAAGGATAACCAAGATGATGTGTTTGGAATACAGCAAAGTTAGCTATTATCATTAAGGACAATTAGTACAGAATAAAGTGGACATTTTAGAACCTATTAAAGTTGCTGGGTGTATCAGAAAAAAGATTTGCAGGATATTAAAACTATGTAAGTTCTCAAAGTTTTGGAGGAAATGAAAACTTTTAAATCAACTTTTTGCACCTATATACTTTCACTCCCCTATTGCCCCTGCTCAGGCAAAACTCTTGCAATAACTGATGATTAGGTAGTCCTTATTTTCATTTCATAGAAATAGTTATCAGTTATAATTTTCAGTTTCATGGAAAGTTAATGAAAGAATGAAAGGCCAGTGTCATGACCATTCCTATTAGTCCCCATGACATTTCCAAATGCTCTTAATACAACAGTATAAGTTGGTCACTCTCTAAACTCTAGAGCATAAACAGTTTCATAATGCGTGTTACCTTCTTTCCCTGAAGTATTTTGATTTTGTCAACTCTACCATGATAATTAAATAATGATAATGTAACCACACTAAAAAAAAACATAGGCCAGTCACAGCTTTATCACTTGGCCCTTGACTTAAGCTAACATCTTCATTATGCTCCAAGGAAAAAATGTTTAAAACACCAGCAACATTAAAAATGTTTAAATCACACTCTAAAAATGTGTGAGAGAAAGTGAAGTCAATGATTCCAGAATTTTTGGCCTAGCTAATGGGAGGATGAAGTTGACATTTACTGAACTGGGAAAGACTTTGGAGCCAGAGTTTGTTTGGGACATTTTAAGTTTTAAATACCTAGTAGACACTCAAGAAGAGATAACTGAGGAGTCAGACTGGATATACAAATCTGGAATTCAAGGGAGAGGTCTGAGCTAAATATATGTTTGGGAATTGTCAGCATATACATGATATTTAAAACCACGAGACTGGAGAAACCTAAGGAGTAAAGTGAGTTTAGAAAGAGAAGAGGTCAAGGTCTGAGCTCTGGGACGCCATGGAGAAGACTGGAAAGGAATGGCCAGTTGGAGAAGAGGAAAACTGAGAGAGGCCAAGTGGGGAGAAAAAAAGTTTCAACAAGGAAAGAACAATCAACTGCCCTAAATGCTGAGTAACCCACAATTAAAGCTAAGAACTGGATTTGGCAAAACATGGAGATTATTGGTGATCTTGATAACAATTGTTTTGGTGAATGATGAAGATAAAAATCTGATCTAAGTAGATTTAAGAGGACAGAATGAGAAGAACTGAAGATGTTAAGTATAGACAACTCTTTTGAGATGCCTTTTACTCAATGAAACAGAACCGTAAAAATTATCACTCAGATAAATTTAGGAAATGTTCTATTCCAATTCCAGAAATTCACGTTACTATTGTTTTTGAAAAGAAAAACCCAAAAAACTCAAAATATTAGTCAAATATCTTGCTGAACCATCCTAAAATATTATTTACACAAGATTGTTTTGTGATAATCCACAGCTTCATTTGCCATCTCAAAGTCAATGTTAATGTCATTTAGAGAAGAAATTTGGAGCACAGGACATCAGAGGAAGAACAGAGAACTGAAATGAAGAGATAGGCCTAAAGAGATATGTCATTTGTTGGACAGAGGGACTGGGAGCAGGGGATGAGAAGGATTTTTTTGGCTCAAAAACAAGGCAGGCCCCTAAGTGTCAAGGAAAAAGAGCCCCAAAAGGTAAAAAAGAAAAGGAAGTTTAAAATATTTTTCTTACATATTTAAGATACTCACCTTACTTGAGCCTCCACTTCCTATCTGCTTCAATATAGAATACATTCTTCCTTTAACTGAAATGCATTCATTTGTTGAGGATGCTGAAATCTAAGTAATTAAAAAATATAAAGATTCAAAGGTGCAAAGAATATGCCTGAGAAATTATCCTGCATTTAGTACAGTGTGAAATGCTTCTAATTTTGATATTATCTTAAATTTTAAGTAATTAGATATTAGTCACAATTTATTTAAGATTTTATTTATTTATTTAATAAGGACTATTTTATATTTAAAAGATTTATTTATTCACGATAGAGAGAGAGAGAGAGAGAGAGGCAGAGACACAGGCAGAGGGAGAAGCAGGCTCCATGCTGGGAGCCTGATGCGGGACTCAATCCTAGAACTCCAGGATCACGTCCTGAGCCAAAGGCAGACGCTTAACCACTGAGCCACCCAGGCGTCCCTAGTCACAATATTTTAAAGACAAAGTTTACTCTATTTTAGTCAAAGAAATAAATTTATTAATATATATACTTCCAAGGTGTCCCCCTCTAACTTGCCTTTACTTTTTAAATTTTTATTTTTTTGAAAAGATTTCATTTATTTATTTGACAGAGAGAGAGAGAGAGAAAGACACACAAGTAGGGGGAGGAGCAGAGGGAGAAGGTTTCCTTCTGAACAGGGAGCCCAATACATGGGGTTCAATCGCATGACCTGAGATGAAGCCAGTTAACTGACTGAACCACCCAGGTGCACCTTATTTATTTTTTAAGATTTATTTATTTATTTATTTATTTATTTATTTATTTATTTATTTGAGAGAGAGGGATGGGGGAAGTGCAGAGGTAGAGCAAAATTCCAGCAGACTCTGTGTTTAACATGGAGGCCAACTAAAGGCTCAATTCCACGACCCAAAATCATCACCTGAGCTGAAACCAAGACTTGGACACTCAACAACCCAGGCACCCCCTCCTACTTCTTTTTTAAGAATTTTTTAAAAATTTAAGTATAGTTGACATACAATGTTACATTAGTTCACTAATATTTTTTAGAAACATAATAGAAGATTTAAGATCTCTTCTAATATCCAAACTCACAAGCTTATTACTTTTCACCTTATTCTTTTTTCTTAACATAAACCTCTTAATTTACATATATAAACAGTTATACTCTTTCTCATTTAGCATTACATTATAAAGAAAGCAGTGTTCTAAGATACTTAGAGCTTCAGAGTCAATCAGATAAACGTGAATTTCAGCAATGCTCTCTTTTTGCTGGGTGATGTTCAACATGATAGTTGATCTGAACTTCAGCATCTGCTTCAGCAAACTTCAGCAAACTTTCAGCTGATACCCTATTGCAACAAGCCCCCTCTTCTCTTCCCTTATGCTAGAGCTCTCTGTGAACATATGAATGCTTTGCTCGATGGAGCACAGTGAAAGGAATCATTTGAGGCCGACAAGGAAACTGAAGACACAAAAAGCACCTTGCTAGCTCATTCACGAAGTTGAAACAAGGTCTGAATACATGTCAGTTTAACCAAGTCCTGCTTTAGATCCCAAATGGTAGAACTCTCTTGAAATCTCCTTCTCCATAACGTAAAAGATAAGGATTCTAATTTCTTTAACCTCTAGGGTAGAAAAACATTGCTGAGTCATAAAATAGGCTTTCTTTAAGCAAGTATTAGGCTTTTTGAAATATGTACCTCTTATTTTTCATTACGTTAAAATTTCATCAAAGTTTTTCACCACCTGCTCCCACCCCTCATCGTTTTGGAGGATCCTCTCATACTTAAGCTGAAAATTCCTGAGAGGGGAGAAAGCAGTTCAATGTCTCCTCCCTCTAACTGCTGACAGTTTTGAGGGTAAAGTACTTCTGACTTATTTGGTTCAATACCAATGTGAAGCTCAGTTTCCTACATGGGTCATCCACATGCCCCTTAGCCAATCCTCCTCACTATGGCTAGAGTAATTTTTTTTTCAAGATTTTTAAAATTGATTTATTCATGAGAGACAGAGAGAGAGAGGCAGAGATGTAGACAGAGGGAGAAACAGAAGCAGGCTCTATGCAGGGAGCCCAATTTGGGACTCGATCCCGGAACTCCAGGATCACACCCTGAGCCAAAGGCAGACGCTCAACCACTGAGCCACTTTATTTAGATCCCAAATGGTAGAACTCTCTCTTGAAATCTCCTTCTCCATAACGAGAAGGCGTCCCCAGAGTAATTTTTTCAAAGTGCAAATAAGATCACTTCACTTCCCTGCTACCAACTGTAGCACAGCTTCTTATCCCTCTTGGGGTAAAATTTAAAGGGCCCAGTAGAGGGGCACCTGGGTGGCTCTGCTGGTTAAGCATCTGACTCTTGATCTCAGCTCAGGTCTTGATCTCAAGGTTGAGTTTGAACCTCAGGCTGGGATCCACACTGGGTATGGAGCCTATCCACTTACATACATACATATATAAATAAATAAGCAAAAATAAAGGGCCCAGCAGAACCCTAAGACTCACCTCGCCTCTGCCTGAGCTCCAGTCACACTCTAGACCCTTTTCAGTTTCCTCCTGACACTGGACTTTTCTAGAAGGCTCCTGGCAACTCCACTTGGTCATGACTTGACTTGTAGAAATCAACTCAAACAGGGTCCTGACATGAGTAGTAACTCAATGTGTTTTGAATCAGTATACATAGGCAAACTTGATCATCTTTCTCTCCTTTGTAATTTATTTTCTGAATAACACTATTCCTCTTTCCATAGTATAACCTATTGTCAGCTTTCTTGTACTTTATTTTTTAAATGATTTACTTATTTGAGAGAGTACGTGAGCAAGGGGGGAAGGAGAGAATGAAGATGAGAAGCAGAATCCCCACTGAGCATGGAGCCCAATGCAGGATTGGATTTCAGGAACCTGAGATCATAACCTGAGCTGAAACCAAGAGTTGGAAGCTTAACGGAATGAGCCACCCAGGCGCCCCTTTTTTGTTCTTTTTTTAATTGCAAAATACACATAATAAAAATTTAGCATTTTAACCATTTTTAAGTATACCACTCAGTGGCAGCATTAAGTGCATTCACACTGTTGTGCAAACACTACCATCCATTATCTCATATTGAAACTCTACATCCATTAAACAGTAACACTCCATTCCTGCCTCTCTCTAGATACTGATGACCATTGTTCTACCTTCTGCCAGCTAATTTTTTTTTATCTCTTAATTTGTAATAGCTAATTACCTGTGTGGGCTTTTTTTTGTTAGTTTTTAGCTGTTTTATTTAAATAACAATTTGCAACTAATTTTTATTATTTGCTAAGTAGCAGGCTCTTTCATAAAACTTACATATATATTAATTTAATCTTCACAATTATCCTGTAGGGTGGGTAGCTTTATTATTCCCATTTTATAGATGATGAAAGGGGTATGGAAAATTTAAGTAACTTACAAAAGATCACAGAGCTGGTTAAGTAGTGAGGTCAAGATTCATGGCCAGAAAGTCTCCCTTCATAGTTCAGCTTTCTACCAGTTATTAAGATGCCTCTCAGATAGTTATTAGAAACTAATTTTAGTATTGATATCAGGAGAGTGTTTTTTTCTCTAGATGACAATACAATCACTTCACCAGGAAAAAAATTTTTCTTTCATTTTTATAATTACTTTATATTTTAGTAGCATCTTATACTGCTATTCTGATATTCTTGAAAACTTACCTATAAATTAATCAGCCAATGAATGATGCTGCTCAGTAATAGCAGACTTAAATAGTGAAGTGGAATAAAAAGTAACCTAAATTACAAGAGAAATTTTGTCTAGCTATTCAAAGTGGATCTTTTGGCCTAGTTAATGAAAAAAAAAAAAAACTTCATTAGCTTTTAATAATTAACCTCTTAAAGTCACAAGGTATTTTTATGAGACATTGGAAAAGTGTTTTGCCTCATAGAACTAGGAATGGACAAGTTCTTAAGATCATTCCTAACAACTAGATGCTGTGAAAATAAATCTTTACATTTGATCATACCTTAATCATATACCATCATAAATAAAGCTTATCAAACCTGTAAAGTTTGAAGTGGAGTAACAGGTATTTGCTGCTGTTGCTGCTGGAAATGTGCAAGCTGGCTGTAAGGTGTTGACAACTGACAAGCAGATGGAAAGTCATTCTTTACAACAGGAGTTCTAAAACTAGGAAAGATACAGTTTTAATTTAAAACATTAAAATTGTAAACAAGATTCTGATTCAGTTTTTGTATGATTTTAAAAGATGCACATAAACTTAAATGCATTACATCAAACAGAATCCAAATCAGTTTTAGTAATATAGCTAGCTAAGCTAATTATTCTAAATACACCATCACCAGAAATTTCATTTGGAAGCAATTCTTTCTGAAAGTAATTTTTGTCCCTAGACAAAAAATCCTAACTAGTAAGATTAATAAGATGGCATTTAAAATATGGATTTGGGGTTATTTTATAAGACTTTTGCCTTAGCCAAGGCAAACATTAGCCTATGGCTAGTTGTAGAGCTTATGAGTGCTTTTTAACAATTATGTTCTACAATGGCCTGCTAGAAATATCTGAAAGAAAATTATATTCGAGGAGTTTGGCTTTTGAGCTTAAAGCTGTTGAATTCACATTTGTGCTTTGCTTGTCTTATTCACTATCACATCCTCAACACCTAGAATGGTGGTTGGCACAATGGAATTCTACAAATATTTGTAGATAATAAATAACCTGGCTTCACAAAAAAATACATCATGATTCTAGGGAGCAACCATTCTTTAAGATATTCCACGTATAATAAAATGAGGTAATATATAGCAATATATTAATATATAGTAATATATAACTGTATTAAATTGGTAGAGACCAGGTTATAAAACCTCTTTTATAAGGTCAGTTCTAATTAAGATCTAAGATCATTTACATTATGAAAATGAAAAGCAAAAGGCATCATGGACTTAAGGTATTCTCTAAGATATTAAAAATATAGCCAACTAGTTGAGTGATATGATGTGCCACATTCCTTTATTGTCTTTCTTTGAAATGTCATTAATTTGGTTTTGCAATATCCTTATATTTCCTGTCAATCAGCATTGACCATCCACTTTCTTTACTCATCCCTTATTCCCATCCATTCAACTCCTTTACTTTTGAACACTCCAGAACCATGTGACCTATACAACCAACCTCTTTCAGAAACTATCAGAAACATTTAATAACTCCTTTGCTATAAAATGTACCTACTACCCTTTATCCAGTCTAAGAATGCTAACCTTTAAAATCTCTCAATTACAGAAAGATATCCATGTGGCAATGTATAATTATCAAGAAGTCTTACATATTTAGAGTACTTATAGACTGTAGGTATAGATTACAATATAATTAAGAGACTTTCAGAACAATCCTTAAATATGTATTGTAGCCATCTTCCCCACCCTTTATACAGATGAAAAAACTAATGCTCAGAAAAATAACAGAAGTTTGGAAACTCCTTAAAGTAACAGAGCAGGATTCAACTACAGATCTATTTGGCCCTGAAGCCCATGTTATTTCTATTGTGCCAAACTAAACACCAAAAAGTAATTTTACCAGTTCATGTAATCATCCAAGGCACTGCTACTGGGTGTTTTACAAAGAGATTTTGGATCAACCCATTTAGGTGCTGATATTGGTGGTGACTGCTTTGAAACTGAAAAGGCAGGTTGCTCAAAAATGGTTTGTTTCTGCTAAACCAAAATAAAAAAAAAAATCACAATTTAGAATTTTTAGTCACCTATTCAATAATTTTACAAACATTATAATTTCTAACGGAAAAATATGAAATACACAAGCATGCTAAAATGAGTAAAATGTATGTATTCCAGACTTCCAAAAACTTATTATAGCTCTTTTACTCTAAATTCCAAAGCCTCTTATATTTTCCTCAGAGATTAAAAAGGGAGGGAAGACACAGTACTGTTTAACAAAACAGGATCCAAAGCCTCTGCCATGAGGACTACTATAACCATTAGTGAACTTTTATAATCTAAATAAGTACTCTGTACTTCTGAACACTAGTCTTTTGTTAATCAATAATACCATAGTATATGGGAATGGGTAGCTGGGGTGAAATTAAGGAAATGGTCATGAGGGAGAAGAAGTAATGAATGTGAAGTAGATGGAAGTGATCCAAGGCTAGTATCTTTAAGGAATGTTGGGGAGTCACTAAGATGTTCAGAGACGACAGCAATGAGCAAGGAACAGGATGGTATATCCAGAAAGCAGGAGCCTCACAAAGTCAGGGCTTTGCAGAAGAAATGGTCTGCCCATAGCTACCAGGAGTTTCCAGATATTAGGTAAGTGATAAGTGAGACAAAAACACTCTACTTGAGAGGAGAAGCAGGGATTCTCAGGAAACCACCTGGTTTCTTTTTCTTCTTTTCCTAAGTGTGCTCTTCAGTGGTTTTTAATGTATTCACAAGAGTACACAATCATTAGCACTATTTAATTACAGAAGATTTTCATCATTCTAAGAAATTCCATATCCATTGGTTGTCACCCTCCATTCCCCACTCCTCAAATCTGTATCAACTACTAATCTACTTTCTGCCTCTACAGATGTCCCTATTCTGGACATTTCTTATCAATGGGATCCCGCAATATGTGGCCATTTGTGATAGGGTTTCTTTCACTTCACATGTTTTTAAAAGATCATCCCTGTTGTAGCATTTATTACTAATTCATTACGTTTCATTGTTGAATAATAAAATGAAATAATAAATTTAGAGTACACGTTTTGTTTATTAACTCACCAGTTGATGGATATTCAGGGTTATATATAATGCTGCTATGAATATTTATTTATTTATTTATTTATTTGTTTATTTGTTTGTTTGTTTATTTTTTGCTATGAACATTTATGTACAAGTTTCTGTATGATAGAGATTTTCAGTTTTCTTGAGTATATACTTGTAAGTACAACTGCTAGATCATATGGCAACTATATGGTTAGCCTTTTGAGAAACTGCCATACCATTTTCCAAGTTATTGCACCATTTTACAATCTCACCAGCAGTGTATGAGGGTTCCAATATATCCACTTTCTCACCAACATGTTATTGTCTCTTTCTAATTATAGCCATCTTGGTGGATATGAAGTGGTATCTCATTGTGGTTTTGATTTGCATTTCCCTAATGACAACTAAATAGTTTTGAGTCCTTTTACCATGCTATTGACTTTCAAATTTAAAAAGGAAAAGGTGTTTCATATGAACCATGATTTAAACTGTCACAATTTTTCCCATCTAACATTACTACCTTATTATTTAGATCTTTAATAAACTAAGATAAAGTCTCTTCAGTAAATGGTGTTGGGAAAACAACAACAAGCAAAAGTATAAAACAACCACTTTCTTGTACCATATGCACAAATTAACTCAAAATGGATTGAACTCTTGAATGTAAGACCTGAAACCATAAAACTCCCAGAAGAATATACAGGCAGTAAGCTCCCTGATGTCAGTCGTGGCAAGGATTTTTTTTTCTTTTTTTGATCTGACACCAAAAGCAAAGGCTTTGGTAGAACTATATCAAACTAAAAAGCCTCTGCACAGCAAGGGAAATCATTAACAAAATAAACAGCAACCCTCTGAATGGGAGAAAATATATGCAAATCATATATCTGATAAGGGGTTAATATCCAAGATATATAATAAACCCCTATCACTTAATACGGAAAAAGCAAACAATCCAATTAAAAAATAGGCAGAAGATGTAAACAGTCATATAAACATATTTTTCCAAAGATATATAGATGGCCAATAGGTACATAAAAGATGTTCAACACCACTAACCACCAGGGAAATACAAATCAAAACCATCTCACACTTCTTAGGATGACTATCATCAAAAAGAAGAAATAACAAGTGTTGGCAAGTATGTTGAGAAAAGAGAATTCTTGTGTACTACTAGTAGGAATATAAATCAATGCAGCCACTATAGAAAACAGTAGAGAGGCTCCTCAAAAAATTAAAAATAGAACTATCGGACAGCCTGGGTGGCTCGGCAATTTAGCGCCGCCTTTACCCCAGGGCATGATCCTGGAGACCCAGGATCAAGTCCCACGTCGGGCTCCCTGTATGAAGCCTGCTTCTCCCTCTGCCTGTGTCTCTGCCTCTCTCTCTCTGTCACTCATGAATAAATAAATAAAATATTTAAAAAACATAGAATATCATATGATCCAGCAATTCCACTTCTGCGTATTTATCCAAAGAAAATGAGAACACTAACTTGAAAAGATATATGCATCCCTATGTTCCCTGCAGCTTTATTTACCATAGCCATGACATAGAAACAACCTAAGTGTCCATCAATGGATGAATGGATAAAGAAAACATCACACACTCTCACATTCACTCACACACACACACACAGTGGAATATTATTAGCCATAAAAGAGAATGAAATCTTGCCATTTGTGACAACATGGATGGACACTGATGGCATTATTACGTGATATAAACCAGACAGAGATAGACAAATATTGCATACTATCGCATATATGTGAAATCTAAAACAAACAAAAAAACCACCTCAGAGATTCACAGAACAAATTAATGATTGCCAGAGGTGGCGGTGGGTGGCAGACAAAATGGGTGAAGGGGGTCAAAAGATCCAAAGGTATTTCCAGTTACAAAATAAATAAATTATGGAGATATAATGTGTAGCATGGTGACTATAGTTATTAATACTACATGTATATTAGAAAATTGCTAAGAGAATAAATCTTGTAAGTTCTCACAAAGAAATTATGTAGCTATATGTCTAGAGATATTAATTGAACTTGTGATCACTTCATAATACAAATATTCAATCATTAGGTTGTAGGCATGAAAAAATGTTATATGTCCACTATACCTCAATGAAAGAAAACATAAAATACTTATTTTTCATAAAAGTATATATGACTATAGTCATGTCATTTGGATTTATTATTATTTTTAATAAGTTAATGTTTTTAAATGTTTTATTTATTTTCTAATACAATAAAACAGACATACAACCTACATAAATAAAAACTCTTTAGAGGCCTTAATAATTAAGAGTATAAAGAGGACCCCAACACCAAAGTAGGTGAGAACCACTGAGTTACACTATAACCAAAAAAGAAAAAGTGAGGAATGTATAACCAGGACTATATATAGGTATGGTTTTCTAGTAGCCTACCAGATCATTCCTTCTGAAATGACCTTTGGCCATTGGGAATCATCATTCAATCTGTTATAAATTCATATACATTGTCTGGTTTTACTTTCCTATTTTATCCATGGGGATGACAATAGGAAATTGTCAAATGCTTTAGTACAGCATTGCACTAGTTCAGGGATCGGCATGTTGTATTCTGTAAAGAGCAAGAAAATAAACATTTGAGGCTTTTAAGCCGGATAGCTTCTGTTACAACTACTCAACTCTGCTCTTACAGTTCAAAAGCAGCCATAAAAAAGTAATAAATGGGCATGGCTGTGTTCCAATAAAACACGTTTTACAGTCAGACTGGGGACTAGATTTGCTGTAGTTTGCTGACTCCTAGCAGCAGTCTACCAGAAATCTAGAAATACCACTGAAAATAAAAGACTTCAGCTTGACATACACTTTTACTGAATCTGTGACTCTTAGTGATCAGTTTTGTGAATTAAAAAAAAAACAAAAAACCTTTAAGTAAAACTATTCCACTAAATATGGTACATAAGGATTTAATAAAAGAAGAAAACATTTAAATGATCATCCACATTACAAACAATGGCAATGTTACACTTGAGAGGAAAAGAAAATTACCTCTGTATCAACTTTTCGAGAAACCTCTGGAATCTGCCACAGATTTGAGGATGCAACAGGATTCTGGTTTACACATTCTGACTTTCTCACAGACTGCCACTGTTTCTGGTTACTCACTGTAACATTTTGTTCTTGATGTTCCTTAGTTTCTGAAATTGCATTTGTAGTTATTACCAATAAAAGGAAAGAAAATTTGATAATAACAAAATTAAATCTGATCTACAGAACATATTACAAACTGTATTAGTACTTCACTCTTAAAAATAGGGACACTAGAAACTTTAAGTCAGCTGCTGACAATTTGTTTTTAGCAAGCAATTTTGCTGAGGTGCCATACAGCCATCTTCCTAAGTTGCTACCTAGAGCTCTATCTGAATCCATTCTGAATTTAAATACTTCAGTCCTCACCAGAAAACACCAAATAAATTAGTAAAAATTTAAAAACACATATATAAGATCTAACTAATAGACACTAATCCACTGCTTTTCATAGACCTCTAGTTTTTTTAACAAAAATTTTACCTTAAGTTAGCCTGTATCTTACCTTTTTAATGGTCTCCAAACAAAAGAGCCTCAACAATATATTTACTATTCTATGATTATATTCATTCTTACCATAATAAATGTAAAAATCCTTTTCTTTTATAAGTTTTTTTTTTTTTTTAATTTATTTATTCAGAGAGAGAGAGAGACTGAGAGGCAGAGACACAGGCAGAGGGAGAAGCGGGCTCCATGCAGGGAGCCCGACGCAGGACTTGATCCCGGGTCTCCAGGATCAGACCCTGGTCTGCAAGCGACGCTAAACCGCTGTGCCACCGGGGGTGCCCCAAATGTAAAAATCCTAAATATTTGCACTGATATGCAAAAGGGATAATGAACTGTGACCAAGTTGTTTATTTAGAAATAATGCAAAGGCTGCTTAACTTTTGCAATCAGTTTAATTTGCCATAATATCAGAACTGAGAACATATGATCAACTCAATAAACACAGAAAAAGCATTTGATTAAGTTCAACACTAAGTCACAAAAAACTAATGGTAATCTAAGTATAAAGCAAAATTCACTGTTTTGATATCTAATAAGAGTAGCCACAAAAATCTATAGCAATTATCATACAAGGGTATGATAATACTGAAAGCTTCCCTCTAAAATAAGGAATGAGTTAAGATCTCCACCTATCATCCTTTCCATTCATCATTACGGCAAAAAAAAAAAAAAAAAAAAAAGGTTAAAAGAATCAGAAGGAAAAAAATGCTATAGTATTTTCAAACAGCATGAAAGAATCCATAGAAAAATATTAAAATTATTCTGTAAATTTAGCAAACATTATTGAATCTAAGATCAGTAACTAAAGCCAGTTATATTTCTACATACCAGCAACAATGAAGTAGGGGATAAAAAAACTTTTTAAAAGATCCTATCCAAAAAAAAAAAAAAAAGATCCTATCCATCATCACAGTATCACATCAAAAATATATCAGATATACAGGAATAACTCTAGCAAAAGATAAGAAAGATCTCTACACAGAAAATGATTCTCGATAACAATTTAAACACTACTTAAATGAAGGGATTTGCCAGGTTAGTGGATGAGACAACTCACCTGTTAAGATGTCAACCTGTCCCGTTAGGATCTCAGTCAAAAATCTCATTTTTTTACAAAATGGCATTTGCATCTGATAGATCCTAACATTTATACAACATTTATACAGAAACTCAAAAGGCCTAAATAGCTGATATAACCTCAAAGATGAATGAAGTTGGAAGATTTTACAACTGACAGATATACTTATTGCAGTAATTAAGGTAATACTGGCACAAAGATAAAAAGAACTATGAAATGGAGAAGAACCCAAAAGCAGACATCACACACAGATCACTTAATTTATAATTCAGTGAGGGAAAAGAGGGTCTTTTCAATAAATAATGCTAGACCAACTGGATATCTATATGAGAAAAAAGCCCAAAAGAATCTTTTTTTTTTTTTTTTTTTACTTATGATAGTCACAGAGAGAGAGAGAGAGAGAGAGAGGCAGAGACACAGGCAGAGGGAGAAGCAGGCTCCATGCACCGGGAGCCCAACGTGGGATTCGATCCGGGTCTCCAGGATCGCGTCCTGGGCCAAAGGCAGGCGCTAAACCGCTGTGCCACCCAGGGATCCCCCCAAAAGAATCTTGATACTTCATCTTACATATACACAAATATTAAGTTCAGGTAGAAGATAAATCCAAATGTGAAAAGCAAAATGATAAATCATCTAAAATATATGGAAGATCTTAGAATAGGAATAGATTTGTTTAAAGACACAGGAAATAGCACATAGGAAAAGACTGATAAATTAAAATGCTTGATATTTAAGAATTTCTTGTTTTAAAAAGTCTTCACTACATAATGGGAAAAAGTTACTTGTAATACATATATCCAACAAAAGATACTTATCTAGATAATATAAATATCTCCTGGGTATCAACGAGAAAAAATTGCAGGAGTCAAACAAGTACTTCACAAAAGGATTTCCAAAAGGCCAATAAATACAGAAAAAGATATTTAATGTTGTAAGTCATCAGAGAAGTGCTAATTAAAACCACAATGATGGGGATCCCAGGGTGGCTCAGCAGTTTAGCGCCTGCCTTTGGCCCAGGGCATGATCCTGGAGACCCGAGATTGAGTCCCACATTGGGCTCCCTGCATGGAGCCTGCTTCTCCAGGCTTCTCTCTCTCTGTCTTTCATGAATGAATAAATAAAATCTTAAAAAAATAAATAAATAAAACCACAATGACATATCAAATAGCAGCATCCAAATGTCTAAAATTAAAAACCAACAATAAAACAATTGAGACTAAGATGGAGGAAGAACAAAATATCTGGTCAAAGGTACAATCATTCTTTTTTTTTTTTTTTTTTTTTAAGATTTTATTTATTCATGAGAGGGATCCCTGGGTGGCGCAGCAGTTTGGCGCCTGCCTTTGGCCCAGGGCGCGATCCTGGAGACCCGGGATCGAATCCCACATCAGGCTCCCGGTGCATGGAGCCTGCTTCTTCCTCTGCCTGTGTCTCTGCCTCTCTCTCTCTCTCTGTGACTATCATTTAAAAAAAAAAAAAAAAAAAAAAAAAAAAAAAATTTATTCATGAGAGACAGAGAGAGAGGCAGAGACAAAGGCAGAGGGAAAAGCAGGCTCTATGCAGGGATTTTTTTTTCCCTTCCAGGATTGGGATCACACCTCAAGCCAAAGGCAGATGCTCAACCGATGAGCCACGTAGGCATCGCACAACTATTCTATAGGACTATTTGGCATATCTGCCACAGTTGAACACATGCACATCCTGTGACCCTATAACCTCACTCTGAATACACCCATAAGAAATGTGTATGAATGGAATGCTATTTCACTGGGCTGTACTCTTATGATTTGGGAAATTTTGTGACTGAAGTTTTACTATGTAAGAAGGTATCACAGGCACTGTTTAGGTAGGTACTCAACAAGCATTTATTGAAAAACATTAAAATAGGTGTCAGATTACTACTATTTAACAAGCATATTTGGTAAAGATGATTTTTCAATAATACCAGTTCATAATAGATGCCATGAAAATTCCCTTCAAATACTAGGGCTAGGAATCTCTTCTTAGTCAAAATAGTGACAAAAGAGATTATTCCAAGGTGATTAACAGTCCCAGTTTGTTGGGGACTGAGGGTCAAGTCAAACTGATGTATGAAACTTCCAGGACTAATACCAGGAAAGTTTCCGTTTGGAAACCAGAGTTTCAGCAAGCCTAGTTTGTCCCAGTTTTCCTCCTCTGTCCAATTAAAGAAAAAATAGTCAATCTGGCAACATTTGTTTGGATGGAATCATCCAATTTGTGATCTTGTTCAAAAATCTTTAATGGTACTCTGAGGTCTACAAAAAAAATTTAAGCCTGGCATTCAGTCTACGAGTCTTATCTCCCACTTCTATATGACCTGTTACAGTTTTCTAGACTGTAACTAGACTGTCTTGGTTTCTAAATGTTTTATTCTTTTGCTTTTGCTATTCCCTCCATCCAAAATACTCTATCACAGCTATTTCTTCCTCTTTAAACCCAAACAGTTCTTTGTGTTTCTTTTCCTCCATAAAACATTTTCTTATTTACCCTAAATCAATTAGTTCTTCATGTTACTCTCTGAGTTCTCTAGCACTTTATTTACGTGGTTCTCATGACACTTTCTAAACTCTACACAGCGTTATATTTAAAAGTCTCTCTTCCATGCTTGATGGCAATCTCCTTGGGACACTGTCTCATTCATTTGTATACCCTTAGAACATTTATCATAGTACTCATATAGTGGAAAATCAAATGTTTGATAAAAAAGAGAGAATTGTCCTACAGATACAGCTTCTGTGATTTTTTTTCCCAGAAAGTATTTGTCAAGCCAACTGAGAAACCTAACTCAACCCCATTGTAATGTCCTTCCACTCTTCTTTTTATGGACCTTTTAGTCAAATAAACTTCTGTTGCTGCAGAATTCAATAAATTTTCAAACATTCTACATCATTCAACTGGCATACAAAATGAAGAGATATAGGTACACTCTTACATTGCAATTCTTAGATGGCTGGTCAACTTTCACAAGCAACAAAGTGTTTTTATTTAAGGAAGCTTATTTTGTTTCTCTTACCTTCTAATTTTGTTAGAAGACTTGATTCAGATTTATTCTTTAGTGTTACTGAATCAGTATCAAGTTCAGCAGAACTCTTCTCATCTGACATCAGAGATTCCTTGGAATTGATATTTTGAATAGACTACATGGAAAGAATAAGTTATCAAAAAAATAAAGTCTCATAAACAATAACAGCACTAATTTGTCTTAGTGTTCAAAATACTGAAGTCTCATTTATGTGAAAAGATTGCTAAGTAAATTACCTACTATAATCAGATGTAGACAAACTCTAATATTAATTTCTTGAATTATTGATTAGGGCATTGGGAATGGCCATATGTGCTTTCAAAGGACATAATCAACTGCTAAAATATATTCACTTAATAAAAGAGACTGAAATTTTGAATCCAACATAAATATGTCTCATTATTTTGTTACTATGATTGTATTTTACCCCAAAAATAACATTAGTGAAAATTAAGATTTGCAGAAGTCTAAAACAGTAGTTATTCTAAATCCAAAAACTATTCTCTAAGATAGATATGATTAGTTAAAACAATAAGCACAGACCATGAAAAAGGAATTACAAAAATTGTGAGGCCAGCAGTTGAACTCAAGTACAATAAGAATAGTATAACCCCTAAAAATGAGTGCACCAGAGACTAAAACTGTATCTTTGAATTCACAAAGATACATTATAATTTACTCTCATTGCTGCATAAGATGCCCTGTCAGATCAAATAATTAAACACATCAAGAAACAAAAGTTGGGGGGGAATGGCTCCCCAGCTATTCCCAAACCCACGCCAACTAATCTACTTAAACATATGCATAATAATTGTTACTTCAAAGGTATCCCGGGAGATCACCGATCATTTCTCTACCATCTCAATTTTGGAGGAACAGTTTAGGACTTCCATAGTACTTCCCATTAGTAGTCCTTATAACTCTTGGGGCTGCAGGAACTCTGTTGGATACCTTCTCCAGAAAAAACTCCATGGATCCAGGACCAGGACCCTTTACTCCATGTAAAGATTTAAAAATCAAAATACCTTTAAATGTCTCAATTCACTGGAATCATTTCCACTTGATTTAGATCCAGGCACAATTATATCTCGGCGTTCTGATCCAGACATCTGTCTATTACCCACAAAACAAAATTGTTTTAAAGCTTAACTTGAAATTAATCTTTATAATGTGTTTTTTTTCCATTTTAAAGTTGACTTTTTAACAATATGTACACTTAATTAGAAAGATTTCTTGAAAAAAATTTTAAATAGCATAATTACAATACAAATGTAATTAAATTGGATCTAAATTAGGTTCTGGCAGTGACAAAACCAACAGAGATAGGTATTACTTCATTATGTATTAAGTAACAGTTGTAACTAAGTATGACTGTGGTAATGGAGAATGGGACAGCAGAATATAGGTAAAACTACACTTCAGATTGAAGTAGCTTAAGGACCAGAGTACAAACCTTCCCATGTGCCTCTACCATGCCTAGTAGATAGTCTGTCATTACAAACACCAAGAAAATGACTGGCTTGGTTTTGTTCTTTTTTTATACTGGGAGAAAGTCTCCTTTATTCTTCAACTAGGTGTTTGAAGTGGAGACAACAAAAGTTATCTTCTAGATTTTGGATAACCAAAATGCTCTCTTAATATCTATCTTTGGTCAAGCCCTATGCATGACAAGATTTTAATTAAAGAATGATGCCAACTAAAAACAAGCAGTTGTACTTTCGAAGTTTATTTGTAAAATGGTTCTCTGGAATCCAAGGAGGCTTTTTAATAGAAATAAGAAATCAAGAATGGTTAGTTAAGAACAGACCAGAAAAATTTCTTTAGCTAAACTGGAATACTAGATCCCATTTTTTAAAAAGGGATAAATACCCCAACTTGAAGGAAGGAGAACACACTGGATATGATGAACAATATTTCATTTCTACCTGCCCTGCCCCACCTCTTGATGCTCTGGGCTCTGAAGCAAATGAGCGAATTAATCATCTTTCCCACTGATGGCTGCTCTTCTCCTTGAATAAACTAGTAAAGAAATTCTAGATCTCTTTCCACTCCTCCTATGAAGACTTTCATATATATGAGGAAGACAGTCTTACCAGAGAGGTTACCCATAAGCAAGAAATGTCCAAACATTAGTTTTTACCCCAGGGACATCTTCATAAACTTTTAAGCTTAATATTGATGTAATATTTTTTTTCTCCTTCTTTCCTAATTTGCTAATCATTCCCTTAGTTTTCCTTTTTAAGATTTTATTTTTAAGGAATCTCTACATCCAAGATGGGGGCTCATACTCACAACACTGAGATCAAGAGTCACATGCTCCACCGACTAAGCCAGCCAGTTGCCCCCCATTCCTTTGATTTTTAAAGAGTGAAAAAGCAAAATAAAGTCATATTTCCTACTCATCCCTTTGTCCTAATAGCATTTAGAGACTTGGTAACCTTTAATACTAAATATTTAATCATAATTACTATTATGCAATAAAGGATTCTGTCATCAATCTTTGAGTATTGAAAACAAATTGAAAAATTAAAATTCAAACATACCTTTTAGTAAAACTTGGTAAAACTGAACCATCTGTCTTCCCATAATCTGGGCTACTTAGAAGGTTAACTGGGACTCTTCCAAATGGGCATGACTAAAAAAATTTTTGAAAGATTTGGTAACTAACTAAAAAATAAACATATACCTTACTGCTATCATTTTAATCAAGATAGATCAAAAGTAACTTACCCGTTTAGCTTTGTTTGTTTGTTTCAAGGAATTTCGATGACCTATCTCTGCATCTTGAGGGGGCAAGTTCTCTCTACACAGAAAGAAAATATCCCAATTTTTAAAAGAATAATATTAACATATGTATTTCTATTAACTGCTAGTATTTTTACTGTGATGTGAAAATACATCTGCAGATGTATAAATAATGTAAATGTATGATGAACACTAAAAACCAAATTCAGTTTCCTTACCCATACAAAAACCTGGCTTTTGTAGTCTGTCCTCTGGAATCACAACTGATGTTCCTATTCTGTAAATGTCCAAGTGAATTGGGGAATGGTTCTTGAGTAGTCAATACCGTAGATACTGTAAAAAAATTTCAAGTGTAATTAAGTTTATCAAGACACAAGAAATACACAAAAAGTATTCTCACAAACAAGAATATTTAAAAAGATGGGACACCTAGGTGGCTCAGCGGTTGAGTATCTGCCTTCGGCTCAAGGCATGATCCCAGAGTTCCGGGATCAAGTCCCATATCCGGCTCCCTACGAGGAGCCTGCTTCTCCCTCTGCCTATGTCTCTGCCTTCTCTCTGTGTCTCTCATGAGTAAATAAATAAAAATCTTAAAAAATAAAAAAGAATATCTAAGAAGATAATTTATAGTAAACATTCGTTCCCAAATATGACACGCAGACATGAAGATGTTACAATTCTCTAACTATACTTTGTAATTTTCATGACACACCTGTTTCCCCAGAAAAAAGGCACAGTCCCTATTTCTAAAAATAAAAAGTCACTCTCTTGCTTAGACTGAATTGTTTTTAATGTGTTACGAATGGGTTTGATTAAAGAAAAAAAAATCCAACAGGGTTAATAAAGATTTTGTTACTCCTTAAAGTCCTACCTCCTTTACATCTAAAATTTAATCTTAGATTTTGATCATTCTACAAAGATGGTATTTTCTTTTTTAAAGATTTTTATTTATTTGTTCATGATAGACATAGAGAGAGAGAGAGGCAGAGACACGAGAGGGAGAAGCAGGCTCCATGCCGGGAGCCCGATGCGGGACTCGATCCCAGGACTCCAGGATCGCGCCCCGGGCCAAAGGCAGGTGCCAAACCGCTGAGCCACCCAGGGATCCCCTACAAAGATGGTATTTTTAAAAAAATATTATCCTGGGGGTGCCTGGGTGGCTCAGTGGGTTAAGCTTCTGCCTTTGGCTCAGGTCAGGATCCTGGGGTTCTGGGCTAGAGCCCCACATGGGGCTCCTTGCTCAGCAGGGAATCTGCTTCTCCCTCTCAGTGGCCTGCCCCAGCTGCCTGTGCACCCATGTGCATGCTCTCTCGCACTCTCTAATTAACAAATAAAATCTTTATAAATAAATTATCCTGAATTTTTTGCCACAGAAAAGTAGTAGTACACATTAATACATTTACCTGATAAACTCTTCCTTTCCTCCTCTGAAAGCAGCTGCTTCTTTTGAAGGTTTAAATTCTGAATGGCAATTTCCAGCATTTCCAGTGGTACTGCTCCACATTCTACAGCTTTATGAAGAAGTTGTTTACTTTTTTTGAAATTACCTAACAAAGTAAAAAATAATTGTCATTTTAATGCAGCAATCTTCTATTTCTCAGATACTTATTCATCAGGATCTAGGGAGAAAATTTAAAAATTTAAAAGGTTTAGGCAAAAATATTTATTCCAAGATTCATGTACCTTATTTCATTAGCAAATAAAAGCAATTTCTCTCTCCTGGTAATAATGCCTGTCAGTTTACTTATGTAATATGTAGTTAACATAATTATGCATTAGTTTATCACTACTGTCTGTTTTCTTTTTTTTTACTGTCTGTTTTCAAAAGTAAAAGAAATATAACAAAGTAGTATAAACTCGGGGCAGTAAAAATCAAATAAAACAAAACTTAGGGAATTTAGTAAAAGGGAAAACTAAATCCTAGATGTTATTATAGTCCTAAGAACACCAACCTGTTACAACACAGTATAATTATCATTCATGACAACATTTAGTTATTAAGGTTGACATCTTTTGCTAAAGAGAATCCTCCATCAAAAGGATCTATATTTTAAAAAGTAATAACAGAGAAGATTAGCCTTTAGCTACCAGACTTAGCTATACCATCCCAAAAATGCAAAATAATTGAGATTACCATAATTATCTGAATACAAATAAATCACCAAATTTTCTTTCAACTGCAAACTTACTCAATATATTTTGTCTAGAATTTATCAATATCAAATGTATACAACATGGATCATATGGAATGTGTTAGCATTTATGGGAGCCACTCAGCTATGTTATACACTTGGCACTTAGGATTTAAAAATGATTGAGAGATGGCTTCTAGCTTCTGACAGTTTACAAATTTTAAGAATATAAACATATCTGATAGTGGCTTAGTATACATTTATTCAGAAGAGTGGTATTTTAGGATTTAAAATTTTTAGGGCGGGATCCCTGGGTGGCGCAGCGGTTTGGCGCCTGCCTTTGGCCCAGGGCGCGATCCTGGAGACCCGGGATCGAATCCCACATCGGGCTCCCTGCATGGAGCCTGCTTCTCCCTCTGCCTGTGTCTCTGCCTCTCTCTCTCTCTGTGTGACTATCATAAATAAATAAATAAATAAATAAATAAATAAATAAATAAATAAATAAAAATTTAAAAAAAATAAAATAAAATTTTTAGGGCAGCAAAAGAAAGGTAGGCTTAGATAAGAACTAGTAAGTAGGGAGCTTAACAAGGTCATAGACCCTTTTGAGAGTCTGATAAAAAATGTGGAATGTCCACCAACCTTACAAAAATATATATACACACTTAACTGCACATATGATTTCACAGATGCACATAATTCCTGAAAGCCTATTCATAACCTTGTTCAAAATAATCACAGTTTTGACCTTGAGGCCACTACTACATTGCAGTGATAGTTTATTTCTTTTTCACAGATAACAAAATTAGAGATTTTCAGTATTTATGTGTTCTAATGTATAAAATTTACAGTTGCTATTGATAGGCCGTAATACTTCAACAAATGTTTTAAGTAGAATGAAGGAGAGAGGGTATTAAAGGCCTGGCCAAACTTACTCTAATTAGCAAGGAGGAATCAATTTTCCTAGGCAGAAAAGGAATGATTTTTTTAAAAAGTCACCTGACAGTGCACAGGATGGATTAGAGATGATTCAGATCACTAGGCCTCAAATCTTGTAAATAAGTAAAAGTTCAGGGTTCTCAATCCATTTCCTGAGGTTTTGCAATGCTTTTCTCCAACCTCAACCCTGGGAAATACACTCCAGTGACTAAGCCCTGCTTTGGGCAGCGGGATGGGGATTCTGGTTGAGCCAAACCAATAGTGATAATGCATGCATACTGGTAGTAAATGGGATTGTGGTTGGAGCAGAAATAAGGCAGAGGGAAAATTAGAAACATGTGGTCAGAAGGCAGACTGAGCACAGATCCAAAAGCCCTGGAAAATGAGAAAAAGAAAAGACTAAAGAATGGGTAGGCTAAAAACATCTGAAGAGATTCTCATGGTTCTGTCCAAAAAAGTCCAGATTACACAAGAATCAAATGAACAAGAAATAAAAGGTCCTACAGTAGTTTGCTTTGTCTTTTTAATTAAAAAAGATAACTACCAATTAATGCTACAATTATATTTTGATGTGTATCTTGATATTATGAGACCAAGCATAAGGAAACTTTATCTAAATGCCAACGTAAGTATCTTATGTCCTTCTATCCACAAATATTCAGTGAAAAAGCTACTTTCCTTTAGACATTTCCTGAATCTAATTAATAGCACAAACACAACTTTCCGGCTTATTTCCAGGGATTATGCCTCACAAGTAGAAAAGCTAAAATAACAAATATTCTCTGCATTTATATGTCAGCGGCATTCTTCCCCCACATTATCTGATCAACTTTCATGCTTTTTGCCACAGAATTCTACTTCATATATATGATTTAACACTACAATGTGAGTTACAGCAGTAAGCAATCTATTAAAATTTGGACTTGACATTTTCAAATTACCTTGCGATAGTTCAAATTGTGCAAAAGATATATGCACGAAAGCAAATTTCTTGCAGTTTGCTTTGGCCATATTAAAGTAGTCACGGGCATCGTCCGGCTCCTGAATACTGTAATAAAGATTTCAGAGTCAAATTTTAAGAAAAAGGACAGAGCTACCTAAGTTTGAAAACTCCTCATTCAATTTTCCAAGGAACGTGGGATATTGTTTTTTTCTGCGCGTAAAATTAAATACTGATAAGTTGATTTTTAAAATGTTTTTAGGCAGAGTCCAGAATATGTAACTCTTGTGGAAATACGTACATAGTAAACAGAGTTTACAATATTCACTTGTAAATTCTAAACAAAAAAATTTGGTTAAAAAATATTACTTTTCTTACAATCAACCCTGACATGGTTCTTTTCATAATGTAGTTATGTGCTATGTATGTAGTTAAATGTAGTTAAAAAGTGAATACTTACGCTTTTAATTCAGCAAATCTCACTTGAATTTGAGCAAAACTCTCATTTTGCCCATATTTATCTGGAGGCAGGGCTTCAATTGCTTGACTATAACGACCAATCAATTTATTTAAAAGAGCATCATTTAGAGGAACACTGTTTTTCTCTAGTTTGAGCAACAAATTCAACCAGTCCTCTGGGTTGTTTGCCATCATCATAATTTGATTAACAGTTCCCGAGTTATCTGAACAAGAAGAACAAAATATACCATAACAAATGCCAAATTGCACTTTCCCTTCAAATTAGTTAATAATTTATATTTTTGGTATAGATGTACATGAACTCCTTAAAACCTTTAAAACTTCAACAAGTCATAAATATAAGCAACTTATTTATTGCATATATGTCTTTATATGAGTTTATCTTACTCCAAAAGTTACATATTTTGAAGGAAAGAAAAACTTTGGAAACAGTTTTCTTATAAATAGCTTTTTAAAAAGACCATATGTAGTCTAAGAAAATTTTATGCTCTACCAGCTTAATTCTATTTCAGCACTCTAACTATCCAAAGAAAACCTAAGCCTCTCCCACCAACACCTATAACAACTTTGTTAGAAAATTCATCAATGACTTACTCATTAAAGATTTTAAAACTTACTGTTGCATTCCTAACATACCCTTCTTTACCTCATCCATCCAACACAATCTCCATATATCTCAAACTTACATTTAACCCAGTCAAACAAAACCAATTTATAAAAGATAACCGGTATGGTTATTTTCTTCTCCCTCCAAGTTACCTCCAGAATTTTCATGTTGTGATTGATTGATGGATTGATTGATTTACTTACTGTCAGTCATTTTTAAAAGACAAATTGAATTAATATCAATCTCCTGTTCAGGATATTTTAGTCATTACTCACATTATTACATTCAGATTTCCCAGAGAAACTATCATTTCTATGAGTTTTAGTTACCTTCAATAAGGGCAAAATCTTTGCTTTTACAAAAAAAAATTGTTGTTTCTGCTTTTTACTAAAACATAACATGTTCATAACTCTGCTTTTTAATTTTAATCTGGGCTGATATTAATTTCATTTTCCACTTTTTTACCTCCCTTCCATTGCTTTCCTAAAAAATTAGTCTGCAAAATGTCTAAAAACCACTGTTTGCAAATGTATTCCTCATGCCTCTGAGTACTCCATTCTCTCCCTACTCAGAACTTAAATTGTGTCTTTATTGTGTTAGTATTCAGTTGATGCCAAGCATATTTCACAGTGCAGCACAGTGAATATATAAATTGTTGTCACCTAGAAACCATGGTTTTAAGCATCTATGGATGCTTATAATACTTACAATGACTTATATCCCAGCTATCAATACATGTTAAGTATTTAGTTTTGAGTGGGCTAAGAATTTTAAATAAGGACTCATCTTGGTGTGCAAGCTTTGTTAACATTATTTAAATACACATAATAAAGTATGGTAATATTCTAAGATTTTGCTTAACACCAAAATGATCAGTTTCTAGGTTGTTCCAAGTGAGTAGGATCTGCCATCATGACTAGACTTCAGGGTCTTCCACTTATTTTCAATCCCTCACCCACTTAATGGTCAATATAGATATAACAAATTTATCTAAAAGTCACATTTAAAACAACCCCAACAATCTGAAATATAGAAAGAATTAGGCTTCTGACCTAACTGCTCATAAAGCTAGGGTATTAAACTTTGGGGACTTTCTTTCATCATCCAATAAAAATTTAAGTATCTACTAAATGCCAGGCACCTAAATAAATAAATAAATAAATGCCAGGCACCATTTTAAGCTCTATAGATATAGCAAATCAGACAAAAGTCATGCCTTCATGGAGCTCACATTCTCGTGGAGGAGATAGACAACAAACAAATTCATGAGTAAATTAGATATAAGGTGATTAGTGCTATAGAGACAAATAATACAAGGAAAGTATATACATGCTCACACCAACAGGTTGCTATTTTAAATAGGTGGGCGAGGAAAGGCCTCACTGAGAGGACCTGTGAACAGACTTGGAAAAGCTAAGAGCAGAGAGATATCTCAGGGGCGGTGTTCAAGGCAGAGAGCAAGAACAAAGGCATTGGGGTAGGTCTAGCATATAGGAGAGAGCAGGGAAACCACGGTCACTGAAACAGAGTAGGCAAGAGAGAATAGAATAAAAGAAGGAGTAATAATAGGATAAAAGGAAGATTCTCCCCTACCAAAAATTGAGTGTTTGACTTTAAGTGTATACATCATTTCATTACGATTCATCTGGTTCTCAGTTTGCAGCAAAAATGAAATGGAAAAAAATGGCATATCTACTGTTGGCAGGCGTATCAACAGAAAGAACAGCTGACAGTAATGCAAGCATTAAGTGTACACTGTAAACGGTTTCTATTTTTAGGAATGCAAAAAAAACATGGGAACATTTCCACACAGAAGGGTTAAAATATAAGGTGTTTGTAGTCTAATTGGTAAGCAACAATTACTGAGAAAAAGTGTATTTGTGAAATGCAAGTGGTTAACACTTCATTCCTTTACCTTAGCGGGCACTCAAAGAAAAGAAACTCACCTGTAGAATCAGCAGAGACTTTATTCAAGCTTAGTTCATCAGTAAGGTCTTCATTTTTAAATTTATTTTTAATATCTCTCACTTTGTTCATTATAGAATCAATTGTCAATTCTCTGCCACCTACGTCTTCAGCCTCCATTTCTAAGGCAAGAAAGAAAAAAAAAAAAAGAACTGGGCATCATTCCTTTTTACTAGCATTAAAGAAAAAAGATGTTTTAACTAGCCTTTTAGAACCCAGAAGACTAAAGTATTCGTTATACTATCACATCTAAACACAGATATTATCAGAGTAGTATTTGTGAAGCTATGTGCATAAAAACAACAGCATATCCTTATAATTTGTCCAGCAAGGTTTCCAATAGGCCAGGTACGCCTTTTCTTCCCAAAAGAAACTTCAATGAAGCCATTGCACAACACAGAAATTGCTGCCCGTCCTTACTTTCAAACTTTCCATTTTTCTTCCACACTTTCACTTTTTCCAGAACTATTTCCTCTGGGCCATGTGCAAACCCTTTTTTTTTTAATGTGAGGGAACGTTTGCTTGGATTCTGGCAGTGACATATAGATATAAAGAATGTTTTTGATAATAACCATTCCTTTATTCACCAGCTGTATGCAAGTCAATCTGCACATTACAAGTTCTTCCAAGGCGTATTGCCAAAATGCAATAAACATGATCGCCTTTTATTGATGAATGGGATATTAGAAGGCTTATTCTTATGCCTATTTGGCAGAATTATGATTTGCTATCTTAAATCATGCTAAAACCAAGAAATCTACTGTATTCTTCTAGCACCGAGCACTTGCTCACCTGCAGGGTGGTGATGCTGCAAAGGGCAGTTCATCCTGTCACTCTCAGGTTTGAGAGTCTCAGACATTAACCCGGTGGCCCAGGGCAAATACTACCAATACCGCCCCTGACCTCGAGTCTTGACAGTGAAAAGGGGCGATAAAGTGGGCAGCCAGACACCACTATCTGAAGTCGGGTTCAAAAGGTAACTGTCAGAACGAGGTCACCGTTTCCTCTCCCAGTCCTAAAACACCAGATAAGAGGGCAAATCCTTTGGGAAACGATCTCCTGTCCCCAAAACTCCCCCCCAGGGGCCCGCCAGGCTCTCTCTTCAGCGAGGCACACACCCACCTCTCGTTTCCTGGGTCCTCAGCAAAATCGCCACCTCCACCCACCCACCGGAGAGGCGGAAGCAGCGAAGCCTCCCCTCCCCCTCCCTTCGTGTGGCCGCGCCCCCCCCTTCTACCAGGCCCTGAGTCCTCCCCGCCTCGCCCTCACCACTCACCGGCCCCCGCGGCTAAGGAGCCCCACACCCGGGCCGCCGCCGTCCCTCGGTGTGTGTCTGCGAGGGAAGAACACCGCCGGAAAGCGGAATCGGGAAGAAAAGATGGAATCCAGATCCCTCTCCTCAAACACGTTTGAATTTCCCCGCCGCTGCCGCCGCGGCTGCCGGTTGGTCGGTTCTGGTCACGTGGGGGCGTCTGCCGTAATTGGCTCGTGCGCGTCAGCACCGCCCGCGCGCCTGGGACCGCCCCGTTCGCCGCGCGGGGTCCTGCGCTCCGACTCCTCCCGGTCTGCGCGGGCGGTAGCGTAGTGCTGTAGCCGGGTGGGCGTCCCGGGCGTCACCAGGCCGGGTCTCCTGCCTTGCCCCGTCTTAGGCGGCCCAGATTCTTGCCGGGGAGGGAGCCACCCCTGGGCAGGGCTACCTGGCGAGAGGAAGCTAGTGACGGAGACCGTTAGTCCCAGCATCAGGACCTAAACGATGCCTGTGAGTCGGCCCTTCCCGCCTCGGTGCCACCCGATTGGGTCCTTCACCCTCCCACTGCCCCGCCTGGGGGGGACGCGGCAAGCAAGGATCTTTCTCAGAGCTACCTGTACGCCTGCTGCCTGCGCAAGAATCTCCGTGCTTTTCTGTCCTGGAGCTTCCACTTGGCCTTCCCGCTCTAAAATAAGTAACTCCGCGCTTCCTCTTGGAGCCCAGGCCCCCCCTCCCCTTTGTCCGAATTCTGCTCGGAATACGCGAGCCCGTCGGGAAGGCGGCGGCCGGAACTCGCCTGATGAGCCCGCTTCCTCCCAATTGGTCCCCTTTAAGAGCTCAGGCGCCTGCAGGGGAAGGGCACCTCCCTTGCTGCAGGGGAAGGGCACCTCCCTTGCTGGGCCTTTGCTGTTAAAGTGGCTTTGTGTTTCCAGGTTGCGCACATTCTGCTAGAAACGTCGGGGTGCAGGTGTTCTCCGGCATTTCCCTGCATCTGTATCTTTGGGGTAAATCCCCAGCAGTGCAATTGCTGGGTCGTAGGGCAGGTCTATTTTTAACTCTTTGAGGAAACTCCACACAGTTTTCCAGAGGGGCTGCACCAGTTCACATTCCCACCAGCAGTGCAAGAGGGTTCCCCTTTCTCCACATCCTCTCCAACATTGGTTGTTTCCTGTCTTGTTTTTTGTTTGTTTGTTTCCTGCCTTGTTAATTTTCCCCATTCTCACTGCGGTGAGGTGGTATCTCATTGTGGTTTTGATGTGTATTTCCCTGATGGCAAGTGATGCGGAGAGGGACAGATATTATATGGTCTCATTTATTTGGGGAATACAAAAAATAGTGAAAGGGATTATAGGGAAAAGGAGAGAAAATGAGTGAAAGTATCAGTGAGGGTGTCAGAACATGAGAGACTCCTAACTCCGGGAAACGAACAAGGGGTAGTGGAAAGGGTGGTGGGCGGGGGTTGGGGTGACTGGGTGATGGGCACTGAGGGGGGCACTTGACGGGATGAGCACTGGGTGAATATGCTATATGTTGGCAAATTGGACACCAATATAAATAAATGAATGAATGAAATGCTATATGTTGGCAAATTGAACACCAATATAAATGAATGAATGAATGAATAAATAAACAAATAAATAAATAAATAAATGCAGCCTGGATGGCCCAGCGGTTTAGCGCCGCCTTCAGCCCAGGGCGTGATCCTGGGGACCCGGGATCAAGTCCCAAGTCAGGCTCCCTGCATGGAGCCTGCTTCTCCCTTTGCCCGTGTCTCTGCCTCTCTCTGTCTTTGTCTCTCATGAATAAATAAATGAAAATCTTTAAAAATAAATAAATAAATAAAAATATTTACAAAAATTTTTTTAAAAAGTGGCCTTGTGGTTCAAGGCACCACTTTCTCTTCTCTGCCAATTGAAGAGAGGTCTTTGTTGTGTCGGCATTAGGACATCTATTGTATGGTAGAAAAGGCTGGTTGGTTTTATGTATGTGTAGGAAAGGAACTACAGAGGTCCCTTGTTAACTCCAAAATTGCCCTGAGAACCCTTGCATTCCCAGGTCTGGCTAGGCACTTAGCCAGCCAGGAAGCCTTTCCTCACTTAATGCATCTTTCCATGTCCACTGGTTATATATTTATACTTCAGCAGAACAGAATCATCTGCTGTAGCATGGTTGGGTGATCGCCACCTCTACGCCATTGTGCCTAACACTGCATTTACCTGGAAGAAATTGGTTATTCCACCAATTCTTGTTGATGTCTTAGGGACTGATTCAAAACTTGCATTTTCCTAAAAATACACCCTAACACTTCTTTCTTTATACTCATTCCTTTGGTAATCTCCAGTCTCAATTTAAAAATATCAACTGTATGCTAATGACTCCCAAATTTATATGTCCAGCTGAGTTCTCTCCCCTGAACTTCAGAATCATATATTCATTGCCTACTTAACATCTCTACTTACCCATCTCATAGGCATCTAAAAACTGAAAATGTCCAAAACTGAGCCCCTGATCTTCCTCTCCCTTATCCCCCAAACCTATTTCTTACAAAATCTGCTCTGTAAAAGACAATTGCATTGTTCTAATTTTTAGGTCAAAACCTTTGGTGTATGCATGACCCCACATCCAATCTATAAACAGACTGCGTTAGGTCCAGCAAGGTATTCCTGAAATGCTACCACTTCTCCCCACCTGCTCTGCTGCCAGCCTAGTCCTTCATCACTCACTTGAATTATTGCACTAACCTCCAGGCTGGTCTCCTTGCTCCTCTTCTTCATCTCACTTCAAATTATTCTCCAGCACAACAGAGTATTCTTAAATCACATTACATCATTCCTTTGCTCAAAACCCTTCAGAGCTCCTTGTCTCACCCAGAATAAGAGCCAAAAGTCCTTAGAATGGTCTAGAGCTACACTGTTTGGTATGGTAACTATTAGCTACATAGGCTATTGAGTACTTCAAATGTGGCTAGTGCAACAGAGGAACTCAATTTTTAAATTAATTAGGTTCATTAAAACCTGACATTCTGGGCAATTATTGGAAGATTTCTGTGTTTAGAACCTGAGTATGTGAATCTACTTTTTCAAATGTAAATCTGTGACATCTACATGTAGATTAAGTACTTTCAATGGAAGTGCTTATAGGTTTTACATATAAATACACCCTGGATTGAAGACTTGAAGACTTGAAGACTTAGTATGAAAAAATGTAAAATATATTATGGATAATGTAAATATTGATCATAGTCTGAAATGATATTTTTGATATATTGTATTAAAGAATATTATTAAAATTAATATCACCTGTCACAGACCAGAGGCAACTAAGGAGATATGATAAGTAAATGCAATAGGGTATCATGGATTGGATCCTGGAACAGCAAGTGAACATTAATGGACAAACTGATGAAATCCAAATAATAAATAACTGTGATTTAGTTAATAGTAATGTACCAGTTTTGGTGTCTTAATTTTGACAAATGTATCACAGTAATATATGATCTTAAAGATAGGAAAATTGAGTAAAGAGTATACAACAATTTTCTTTTTTTTTTTTTAAGATTTTATTTATCTATTCATGAGAAACACAGAGCACGAGAGAAAGAGGCAGAGATACAGGCAGAGGGAGAAGCAGGCTCCATGCAGGGAGCCAGACATGGGACTCGATCCCGGGACTCCAGGATCACAACCTGGGCTGAAGGCGGCGCTAAACCCCTGAGCCACCTGGGTTGCCCATACACACCAATTTTCTATACTACATTTGCAACTTTGTGTAAACCAAAAATTACTTCAAAATAAAAAATTTATTGAGATTTAATTTCATCTGTTTCTTTGTACTTTTTTAATATGGCTAAAGGAAATTTGACAATTACATATGTGATTTGCATTATATTTCCAGCAGTGGTCTATAAAATCCTATAGTTTTACTTATTTATGTTATTTATTTTCTGACTCTACCTGCCCCTCCAGTAGAATGTAAACCCCAGGAGTACAGGAATTTTTGTCTACCTTGTTCAATACAGTATCATTAGGGCTTAGAATGGTATCTGGAACTTTGCAGACATTCAGTGAATGTTAGCTAAATACTAACGTTTGCAATCATTGGAGTATTTCAGAATCCTGTTTCCTCTACTATATTTGCAGACTTCTTGAGAACAGGCAACTAACCACGTAAGCTTCCTATAAGTGCTTGAAGAACCTTTTTATTGTATCCTACACTACTCTCAGAAACTATTTATTGACAGGTTATCATTACAAGCTATTCAGAAACAAAACTAGGTACCATTCTTGGCTAAATGCTTTATTAATTATTTTCATGGAAGATATGTAACAATGTGCCATATTGGAATAAATAGTTCCACTGCAGTGTTTAGATGTCCACATATGAGGGTGTCCATGGCTCTCCTGCTTTACCCAGAATCAGTGCTTCTGACTTACCTATCCAAATAGATTTTGATCCTTACCTGTTGTTCATTCAGGCCATTGGAATCATAGACCAATGATAAGCCACTTCCAGAGATGAGTAAGGAAATGAAGTTGTTCCAGTCAAGATGATGTACCACAATCACTAGTGTCTTAAAACCAACTTCATCTGACAGTGAATAAACTTGTTTATTTTCAGTCAAGCCTTCCACAAAACAATACAATTCACCAAGAATTCACCAATTCACCTTATAACTTTAAGATGGAAAACTTCACATTTTTTTCTTACACAAATAAAAGTTTGGATCATGTAAGTTTGCCATTATCATCATGTCACCTTTTTTTGCTAATCTGACAATTTTCTGTTAGCATCTTTTTTTTTTTTTATTTCAATTACTGAAGTTATTTTACATGAGTTCACTAAATCCCAAACTTTATTCCGGAAACTGTTTCCCATACTTGGATTTACTTTTGCAATGATAAGTTTTTAGAGAATGTAGTCAGTTATGCACTGCTTTACAATGATTTATTCTGGGACTAAAAACGTATTCGTATACCTGCTTTGGGTGCATTTAGGAATGGTATGAAGCTATAGGAATGGTCAGAGTCTATACAAATAATAGAAGGAAAGCTACATATCACAGAATGGACCAAGTATTTTTCAAGAGAAAAAAGAAAGGACAAGGACAGTCAATAGAGTACTTCAGGATTGTGAAGAGAAATGGCAATGACAGTTTAGATTATGTTCTGACCCAGGAAAAGAGCAGTGACATTTTGGGACCACTACTTGGAAACCAGGTATTATTTAGTTATTCAGGCAACAGATCATGCTAACAAATGACAGAAGACAAGTAAAATTCTGATTTTTCTTTTTTCTCCATCATGGATAATAGCATTCAAACTGACAATCTTAAAAAAGAAGATGATTGGGACGTCTGTGTGACTCAGGTGATTAAGCATCTGGCTCTTGATTTTGGCTCAGGTCACGATCTTAAGACCCTTATGGGGCTCTGCTCTGGGCGTGGCATCTGCTTGAGATCCTCTCTCTCCCTTTTCCTCTGCCCATCTTCTCCCTCCACTCCTGCCTCAAAACAAAAAACAAATATGGTTGAGGTTCTTACCAGGTGAAGCTATATAAGAAAGATATTTGGGGCGCCTGGGTTGCTCAGTTAGTTAAGTGTCTATCTTTAGCTCAAGTCATGATCCTAGGGTTCTGGGATGCAGCTGCATGTTGGGCTTGCTGCTCAGCAAGGAGTCTGCTTGTCTTTCTCTCCCTCTGCCACTCCCCCTGTTGTGTTCTCTCTCTCTCTCTTTCTTGCACTCTCTCTCTCAAATAAATAAAACCTTAAGACATTAAAATTTACTGATACAGTGACTTTTTTTTTTAATTTTAGCCATATGTTTTCAATTTCGGCTATATAAAAGGAACCTCACATAGCTGGGTAATATACTGGAGATAATAAACAGAATATTGAGAAAAATTTGTATTATAGTCCCAGAAACATTGTCGGTAGCTTCTGAAAAGTCATGATAAGAAGACCAATGATGGAAAATCAGAAACAGACAAATGGCTCTTTTTAGAAAAAGTAAAATTTGGAAGCTATAGTCTATATAATATTGATGTGGATTTTTTGCTCAATTCTGGAATACATTATAGAATTGTTTGGAAGCAGAGAGCTGCAGATACCAACATGAATTCTTTAAGAAAAATCCATGTAGAATAAACTCTTAATTGTGACAGTGTCTAAATTTAGGGAAGGCAATAAACATAGAATACCTTCATTTATGCAAAGAAAGTGATAAAGCCTCTCTTACTGTTTTGATGGTCCAGATATGGATCTGTTACCCATGATGCAAGATGATCCTGCAACTCTATGGACCATTATTCTCAAAGAACACTGCCTAATGGTTTGAGAACTTCATGGTGATCCCTAGTGGAAGGCCTTAAAACTCTATCATTGGTCTTACACTAAACTACATATTTTATCTGTGTGACAAATATATAGCAATAATGTTTATTCCTTTGACACATATTAATTAAAACAAAAAATGAAAATGTTAGAATAGAATTAAAAAGGGCAAAATTAAGATTATGAAATTTATAGGGATAGATGTAGTTTAGGTTTATAAAAATAAAATTCTCAAATACATAATTAGAGTCCAGCCAAGATAAACATAGTCTAGATTTATTATCTATAAACAACAAAAACAAAATAAACGAAACAAGCATTTTCAAGCATTAGACACCAGATGGCATAGGACAATGATCCCTGAAGGCAAGGTAACAAACAAATGAGCGCTGACATTGTCTGTGCATTAGCTCCAGCAGAGAGTTTCCAAAATGCAGTATAGGAAGGGGAAAGCCAGGAATTGCCTCGCATTCTCCATAAATTAAGAGGATAGGGTTTGGGATGGTCATGGCAGCTAAAGTTCACAGGACCAGAAAAAGCAGGACAGAGAGAGAATTCTGGAAATCTACAGAGAGGCCTCTTGAGGCTCCAGCTGAGTACCAATGAGTGCATGTGTCTGATTTTCCCCCAAGACCAGGGGAAAATAATAGCTGAAAGATCAGAGGGAATAATCTCTAGAGCCCATAAAAAACAAGGGATGGTTCATGTTCACAGAGCATCAGACAATGGACTTATATATTCCCTTAGTACTGGAGCAAAACTAGCTCTAGACTAAAGACTGCACTGGTCCAGCCTAACAAAACTTAGGAGCAAACCTTAAAAGGATCAAGTTGTTTCCACATGATTTAACTGCATCCCAAAACAAAACTCAGTAATATGTATGGAAATATAAGATCACTCAACCAGATCAACTTCACAATGTCTGGCATATAACCGAAAACATTACCAATATTCAAAGAAGCAGGAAAATGAGTGGATTAAACAACAGAGATTTATTTTTTCTGCAGCTCTGGAGGCCGGAAGTCCAAGATCAAAAAGTTCTAGCAGGGTTGGTTTCCAGTGAGGCCTTCTTTCTCAGCTTGCAGATGGCGACTTTCTCAGTGTGTTCCTTAACTGGATTTCCTCTGTGTACAGATTGAGAGAGAGAGAGAAAAGTCTCTCCTTATAAGAACACATCCCATTGGGGGTGTCCTAATGCCATGACCATACACATTTTGGATTTCAACATATGAATTTTAGGGGGGGACACAAACTTTTTTTTTAAGGGTGAGGATGGACCTTCCCCACCTTTTTAAAAAAATATTTTATTTACTTATTCATGGACATAGAGAGAGAGGCAGAGACATAGGCAGAGGGAGAAGCAGGTTCCATGCAGGGAGCCCAATGTGGGACTCGATCCCAGGACCCTGGGATTACACCCTGAGCCAAAGGCAGATGCTCAACTGCTGAGCCACCCAGGTGTCCCAGGGGGACACAAACATTTGGTCCATATATAATACATATATGTCAGCATATATAGTGACTAATACGGTTAAAACTATATATATATGAATATAATTTTGCAACCATATATATGTAAATATATACATATAAACACATAACACACCTATTTCTTTAAAGGTGGGTGAATGGATGAAAGTAAAATAAATATAAATGAGAAATCCCATTGGGAAGTCTCAAATAGTTTCAAAATGTTTAGAAGATATTTTGAAGATGGAATTGTGTTGTTCCATATTTTAATCTATTAGTGACTCACTCTTTTTAACCTGCTAATTCAGTCTTCTGTTTCTTTGATAAATCCACATTCCTCCACTCTTTCTGAGAGTCCCTTGGGTTCTGCACATATGTTCATATATAAAAAACAGACACCCAGAGTGCCTGTGTGGTCCAGTCAGTTAAGTGTCTGCCTTTGGCTCAGGTCATGCTCTTGTGGTCCTGGGATTGAGCCCTGAGTCAGGCTCCCTGATCAGTGGGGAGTCTGCTTCTCCCTCTCCATCTCCTTCTTCCCTGACCCCCCATCCCTGCTCATGCTTTCTCTCTCTCTCTCTCTCAAATAGATAAATAAAATGTTAAAAAAAATAAAATAAAACAGGCAGCCATTACATAGTATTTGAATTGTCTTCCTTTGCCTGCCGCAATCACTCTTCTCAGGGTCCTATCAGGTCTGCAGGACATCTTTGCCATTTTCCCTGTTACATTACTATTATTATGACTTTGAAACCACAAGTTTTGTGTGTATGTATATATATGTATGTTGCTAAACTCCTCAACATAGGACTGTGGGGTTTTTTTGTTTTTCTTATTGTTTTTGTTTGTTTTGTTTTAGTGGGCTCAAGACCTGAGCTGATATCAAGAGCTGGATACTTAACTGACTGAGCCATCTATGCTCCCCCAACATAGGGCTGATCTAATGTGAAAGGTAGGCCTATAAAAGTTCTACCTCCATGAGCCTCCTGGGAGAGTCAGTTGCTAAATAGTTAGTCTTGGTATAGAAATCCTCCAGTGAAGAGGAGGAAACCAAAGCTATCCTGGTGTAGGGAGTGTCCATTTTATGTCCCCTGGAGTGAGTAGGCAGGAGTTCAGATATTAAGTCAATGTAGAGACACTACACATTAGTGTGAAGAATAAGGTTGGTGATAAGTCGCTGAATAATGCCACCCGACATTTTCTCAGGACCAGCTCTTAAGAACTGAGGTTTCTTGAGAATTGAGGGAGACTACTATTAGAAAATAGAAATGAAAACTCTCAGCATCTGTTACTATAATTTCTAAGATTATGACTGTCCCCTGCTTAAAGCATTCATAGCCTTCCTAGTAACCAAAGCAAGAAGCCATGCTCCTGACCAAAGTCTAAGACCCTATATTATTTGACCCTTCCTAATTCTCTAAACTCATCTCATCACACTTTCTCCTCTCTCACTAAGCTCTAGCTCACTGGCTTCTTCTCAGTTCCTTGAACACATTGAATTTGTTCTCATCTAAGGCCCTGCCTTTTATTGTTGCTTCTACCTAAAACACTCATCTGCAGATCTCTGGTGGTTGGCTATTTTCTATCTTTTAGGCTCCTGTTCAAATATTACCTCTTCAGTGAGACTTTTCAGTTTTTTGTCATTATATCACTATGTTTATTCTCTTCACTGTACTTAACCCTATATGTAGTTTATTTCTTTTATTGATCTTTGTGTTTATAATTTATTATCCTTGTTTATCTACTCTTACCAAGTAAGCATTCTGAAACTAAAATCCTTCCTTGATTATTTGTTTATTATTATGCCAAAAACATTTAATGATATATAGCATATTGTAGGTAGTTGTTAATAACAATAACAATAACAATAACAATAAAAATTGTTGAATTAATAAATAAATGAATCTGTGCTGCTCACTGGGCTATGAGGTCTGTAAGACCTGATTAAAATATGTTTTGCACAGTATATACTATATCCCCCTACACAGAGAATATGCTTAACAAATATGTGCTGAATAAAAATTAAAGAGAAATAATAAGTAAAGGGGAACCCTTAAAAACCTAGGAGGCTAAGTCATTTTGGTCAGATAGTAATTAAATGTCACTGCATCTTCCATCTGTGGTTATTGTAAGTCTGCATCTAGCTCTGAAGGGACCTCGCCAGCCCGTAGGTGCATTCAGGGTCACTTGAATATTACTCAGATTTCAGATCTTATCACCCCTAGTTGCATAAAGCTGGTCCTCAACCCCGAAGATGTTCCCTTTAGCATTTCTGAGAGTTGTAGAGGATGTCTTACTTGTAATCGGAAACACAGATACCTTACTAGATAGATACCACATTTCTCTTCCAACAGTCACCACAGCTTTCCCAAATCCTGTTCCTCCAAGCATCTCATTCTTCAGTAAACCCCGTGGCTACTCCACTGAGCACAAATGATGTCATCACATGTTGTAGTTCTTAAAAGTTCACAGGTTGCAATTTGTAACATTCAATCAATCTGAGGAATCAAAAACAATGCAAAATATATCTGTGTGAATGCCTTCAGGTTTTATGAAGTGTTCAGTGAATGTTCTTCCAGTTTTAATTTATCGTCCTCATTTGACCTAGGACTCAGACATTAATGTATGGGACTGGGCTAAGAACAGATATGACAGTCTTTCCTCCTCTGATGACTAGGGGTTTGATACTGCGGAGTTCATTAGGTCTCCCTCCTTCCACCCTTAGGATAAATTCTTTTCCGGGAGACCCTCTTTCAATGACTTCTGTCAGAGTATTTCACAATTTACCCCAAATACCTAGTAGCCGAGTAGGAAACAAAACTCACACTTTTTCCATGTGCTCTTCAGGCCTCAGGAAAATAGGCTGGTCATAAATTTCCCAGGCATGCTTGGACAGGTATGAGCCTACAGGAGCTGCACCCTGGGTTTGCCATCCTGATACACAAGAAAATCTTCAAATGAACTCAGCAATGACAAGTTTTCGAATCACATAAAGCCATCCTACACCCATGATAAGAAAGCAGCCAGCAGAAAGAGAAGCCATGAGGTGGCAGCAAGCACAACTTAAAGGCCACCAAAGGGAACATAGAAGTGAATTACACCAAAGTATATTCTATCAAGGGCTGGAAGGAAGTTGGGCTTTCCATAATTCTACTGGAATTCCTCCATTTTACTCCTCAAATCGGAAACACGAGTTACTTGTTAATCTATATTGACTGGAAGAATAAACACAGCATTAAAATTGTTCTTTAGGGATCCCTGGGTGGCTCAGCGGTTTGACGCCAGCCTTTGGCCCAGGGCGCGATCCTGGAGACCCGGTATGGAATCCAATGTCAGGCTCCCGGTGCATGGAGCCTGCTTCTCCCTGTGCCTCTGCCTCTCTCTCTCTCTCTCTCTGTGACTATCATAAAAAAAAATTAAAAATTAAAAAAATTTTTAAATAAAATTGTTGCTTTATTTGAATAATGGAATTGTGGTACTTTTTTAAGAAAAAAGTTTAGTTTTTATACTTTGTTACTCTGTTTTCACCATTAAAGGGCCAAGGAATAAGCGAAGAATACTATTATATATCTGTGAGCCTATCTATTCTAAGATCATCAGCACAACAATAACTTCTTGTTAAAAACCAATAATTAATAATTAATTCTCTTTAATCCCTTGTCCAGTTTGTGAATGTGTATGTTAAAAGCCATGACATAGGAGTAGCAGAATCTTGATTCATAAATTCAAAAGTGCAAGAGCAACCATATTTGTTTATAATCAATAAATCACTTGAAAGTCAACTTAATGCCCCATTCTTCTAGGCTGGTGGGAAATTCAGTAATAATTGGGGCTCCACCCACCCAGGGCTGTACCTCTGTCTTGTGTTTGACTAAGACTCTGGAGAGGGGGGCTCCAGCCATTAGTCATTTGCTCACAGTTATTACTGAAGAACTGTTGGGACATCTCCAAGGAATCTGGGGCTTTGGTCCTCATTCAGGACCCTGGAATCATCAGTAAGGCTGATAGTACCTGTGCTAATAGTGTTCTGAGTGCCCCTAGAAAGAAGCCAGCTCCTCTAGGAGTCTTGCCACCTCTTGCCTCTGAGGCAAGGAAATACTAAGGGACTGGTCACCCGCTTGGAATGAATAATTCCAAAAAAGCCATCAACATGAATTCCTAGAGAACATTTATAACAACTAAAACACGTATAATTAACTTTGTAACACACAGATGTGAGGCTAAACATAATAAACAGTATTCTGAAATTCTAAAATAATTTCTGCATATTAAATAGAAGGCACAGAGTGGTTAAAGTCTTTATTTATTTATTTATTATTTATTTATTTATTTATTTATTTATTTATTTATTTATTCTATTTACAATTATCTTCTAACTTATTATCTAAATTCATAAAGAAATTCAATACCAGGACACCTGGGTGGCTCAGTCATTGAGCATCTGCTTTTGGTTCAGGGCATGATCCCCAGGTCCAGGGATTGAGTCCCACATTGGGCTCCCTGCAAGGAGTCTGCTTCTCCCTCTGCCTATATCTCTGCCTCTCTATGTCTCTCATGAATGAATAAATAAAATCTTAAAAAGAAAAACAAATCTTAAGAAAGGATTTCATTGACTCTGAGCACACAGATGTGGCAAGGCATTTATCTGGGGCGAGGAACAAGTCATCCACTCATAGCCTCTTGCACAACCATGTGTGCACATGGTCTGATTGTAGTGCCACTTGCGCCATGGACATCCAGGATAGTGACAGCAGTACCTGTCAGATGCTCACTCCCTGATTTGTCTGATAGGGCAAGGTTGCACAGGGAGTGTCCAACCGCCCAGCCAGTCCTGTCGGAGGGGAACCCACAGATGGATCAGGGGGTGAAGAAGGGAGTAACAAGAGTCCTTTCCTGTAAAAACAGTCAAGATGAAAAAATTAAGAGGCAACTTCACCATCAACTGTGGATGAGTGCAGGAGGGAGAGACAGGCAGAAGAAAAGCAGACATTGGTAAATGATAATTTTTTTGACAACATAAGATATAAGACTACAATTTATGGAAAATAAGTCATCTGATTTTTAAAAATGAAAGGGTTGCTGGGCAGCCCAGGTGGCTCAGCAGTTTACCAACGCCTTCAGCCCGGGGCGTGATCCTGGAGACCTGGGTTCTACTCCCGAATTGGGCTCCCTGCATGGAGCCTGCTTCTCTCTCTTCCTGTGTCTCTGCCTCTCTCTCCGTGTCTCTCATGAATAAATAAATAAAATCTTAAAAAAAATTTAAAAAATAAAAATGAAAGGGGAGGGAAAGAGAAATGGGAATTCAAGGGGAAAATATAGCCCTCTTAGTGAGTGAAATTGAGGTTTAAAGAAAGTAAGTTTCTCGAATAGTACTTTAATAAAGTTTGGATATTTAATAATTGGTGATTAGAATTCTGAATTGTAGTCATTTGGGAAAAATATATCTTATGATATAACCACATCTAATAACCCCATATCAATATGTCATGATAATAGCAATTTTAAGAAATTGGTCATAGGTTCCTGAAGGAAATATCAAGAGTGAAACAAAAAATAGTAATGTTTTCTATTTGTAAATAACCCTAGAATATTCAAAATGCTTCATTTTGAACCTCATATGAGTTTATGAAATAGGCATAATATTTTTTTTTCATCATTTTGCAGGTAGAAGAGTAAAGACTAGACCAGTTTAGTGATTGCCATGGGTGGCATGTCTGGAAAACAGCAAAATCAGGATGAGAATTCTGGACTTCTGCCTCCAAGTCCATTTTTATTTCTGCCATAACGATCACTGATAATTCTATAGTTTTTGTCAGTAAAAGTAGTTATTAATTTTCAGAGTTGAGTAAAGCTTGTCTATGGACAGGTACAATTCACAGTACTTTATTCATATTGAATTGATGCACTTTGTGGTTGTCCCTTCTCATATACTGTTTAAACAATATGTGAATCAACTTAATAAACAATTCTGCTCACAACTTTCCCTTGGGCTCTCCAAGAGCCTTACTCCTCAATCAGTTTAGTTGGCAGGTGGCTGAGTTTACTCTTTGAAGAACATCCCTTCTACCTACTCCACCCTTTGACCCAGTTTCTACCGTAAGCTAGAATCACAGCCATGATATTGCATATAGTTCAGAAGTTTTGAATTGGCTTTAAACCTGTTTCAACAATTGCCAACCAGGTTATTTAACTTAGTCTGGATAGGGCAAAAGTAGGAAGACACATATGCAAAGAGGTTGTTAGGTTCATTCTCTTCCCCATCAATTTCTTAGATCCACCCCTTTCCACCCAGACCTAGGTGTAAATGTGCAGATGAGTTAGGCTGGACACTTTATTTGGGTCACAAAGACTTTGAGTGGGCCATACAAATGTTATCACCTCTGAGAACTCCCCAGAAACCATGAAAACTCCACATGATGTAGTTCCATGGAAGATAACCCATTTCACTTAGAAATTTTGGATTATGCTTGGTTTCCTTTATGATCAGAAAAGGTCTGCTCCTAACATTTGTTAGCTCCATGGCAAGAGCACAAATAGAGGTCCACATTCCATATATCTAAATATTTAAATGTTACAGGTCAGGCTAACAACCTGTAAGATGAAGTATGTTCTCTCTTCCTACTGAAACAACAGTACATTCATAAAACAAAAATAAAATGCATGTTTAAAGCTATGGCTAGGGGCACCTGAGTGACTCAGTGGTTGAGCATCTGATGCCTTTGGCTTAGGTCATGATCCCAGGCTCCTCAGATCAAGTCCTGCATCAGGCTCCCTTCAGGGAGCCTGCTTCTCTCTCTGCTTATATCTCTGTCTCTCTCTCTCTGTGTCTCTTACGAATAAATAAATAAAATCTTAAAAAAAAAATAAAGCTCTGGCTAGCTATTACTGATAGTTGGCAAAACATAAAAAACATTTGAATTTAATTATTATTCTACATTTTAGGGATTTTTTTGTTGACAGGCCAGAGTTTATATTAATCATAACACAGAATATATAATTCATAAATTATCTATAAGTTGACTCATTCTACAAATTTATTTTTCTTACTTTCATTAGAAAAAGATCACTCACTGTATTATTCTAATTATAGCTTTACCTTATTTGTGTTCTGTTGACAGTAAAGAGCTAAAAGATTAAAAGTTAATTGTAACTATATTAAGAGTACAAAATTTGAATGTATTTCCAGCAAAAATTAAAATAAATATAAAAATTAATATATTTACATATATTTTCCAAAAGTCATTTTCTTCTAAAATACTCAAATTATATGTATATTAAAATTAAGTCAAAAAGCAAATTCTAATCAATGAATATGAAAAATTTTAAACAAAGTTATTAAATAAAATTGATTTTCAAAATCATTTAAACATTTAATTAGGGCACCCTGGGTGGCTCAGCAGTTTAGCGCTGCCTTCAGCCCAGGACGTGATCCTGGAGCCTCAGGATCGAGTCCCACATCAGGCTCCCTTTATGGAACCTGCTTCTCCCTCTGCCTGTGTCTGTGCCTCTCTCTCTCTCTCTCTCTCTCTCTGTGTGTGTGTCTCTCATGAATAAATAAATTTTAAAAATTAAAAAAAAAAACATTTAATTAAATCTTAGTAGATATTTTTTATAAAGATAAAACTCCCCATCCATGGACCCTGAGGGCATTATGACAAATGAAAAAAGGTCAGACAGATAAAAACAAATACTGTAGGATCTTACTTGTATGTGAAATGTTAAAACAAAACAAAAACCCCAAATACCAAAGTCACAGATACAGAGAACAGATTGATGGTTGCCAGAGGTGGGAAGTGAGGGGTAGAAAAAATAAGTAAACTTGGTCAAAAGGTAAAAAACTCTCAGTTAAAAAATAAGTAAGTCCTAGGGATGCAATGTACAGAATTGCCTAGTAATACTATATTGTACACTTAAAAGTTGCCAAGAGAGTAGATCTTAAAAGTCCTCATCACAGGAGAAAAAGTGTGTAACTGTATGGTGATAGATGTTACCTAGACTTATTCTATGACCGTTTCGTAATAATACAAATACAAATATTACGTCATTATGTTGTTCACCTGAAAGTAATATATGTCAGTTATATCTCAATTTAAGAAAATTATTCACAATTCTAGAATTGCATATCCATTTAATTGTTAATAAAAAGTATCACACTTTATAAGTATTATGTCTAGATTAGCACCATCCAATACAAATATAGTGCAAACCACATGCATAACTCTTAATTTTTACACTAAAAGTTTTTCTACAGTAGAATTAAATGTTTAGGGATGCCTGGATGGCTCAGCGGTTGAGCTCCTGCCTTTGGCTCAGGGCGTGATCCTGGCATTTGGGATCGAGTCTTGCATTGGGCTCCTTGCCAGGAACCTGCTTCTCCCCCTGCCTGTCTCTGCCTCTCTCTCTGTGTCTACATGAATAAATAAATAAAATCTTACAAAAATAATTAAATATTTAAAATAACTCAAATTAATTTAATAATATATTTTATTTAGTAAAAATATTAAAATATTATTCCAACATATAATCAACATAACAATAATTAATGAGGTCTTTCACATTTTTTTCCCCATTGAGTGTGAAAAATTCAATGTCTGTTACACTTACAGCACTTCCTCATCAGACTAGCTACATTTCAGGTGCCCCAACAGCCACATATAGTTAATGCTACCATATTAGAACAACATAAACTGTTACAAATACCATATTAATTGGTAAAGGCCTTCAGACCCACACACTGAAACACAAAGAGAACTAAATGGATGTTTCATAGTACTAGAAATGATATTAAAAGGAACAACTCGACAAATTAATTAGTTTTTCTTTTATCTAAGCACTCTTACCACTAACAGTGCTCTGAAGCAGTGTCCATCTCCAGTGTTGGCAGTGGCACAACCCACAAACCTTCATGGGTACAGGTACCTTTTGTTTCAAAGGTCCTCAGATAAAAGGTTTGGAGAAGGATTTCCTTGGGGCTTGAATGAGGTTAGGAACAAGAGTGGATGTTTGTTTGTTTAAAGATTTTATTTATTTACTTGACAGAGAGAGAAATACAGAGAGAGAGAATACAAGCAGGGAGAGCAGTAGGCAGTGGGAAAGAGAGAAGCAGGCTCCAGGCTGAGCAGGGAGCCCAATACGGGGCTTGATCCCAGGACCCTGGGATCATGACCTGAGCCAAAGGCAGACGCTCAACTGACTTGGCCACCCAGGCATCTCCAAGAGTGGATATTTAGGGTTAAAAATCACACTGGGGGGGAGGGGCAAGATGGCAGAGGAGTAGGGTCTCCAGGTCACCTGGTCCTCAACAAATTACCTAGAAAACCATCCAAACATCCTGAAAATCTACGAATTCGGCCTGAGATTTAAAGAGAGACCAGCCGGAACACTACAGTGAGAAGAGTTCGCGCTTCTATCAAGGTAGGAAGACGGGGAAAAAAGAAATAAAGACACAAAAGGCCTCCAAGGGGGAGGGGCCCCGAGGAGCCGGGCTGAGGCCGGGGCGAGTGTCCCCAGGACAGGAGAGCCCCGTCCCGGAGGAGCAGGAGCTGCACCAACCTTCCCGGGTGGAAAGGGGCTCAGGGAGTTAGAGCAGGACCCAGGAGGGCGGGGATGCCCTCGGGCTCCCTGGGACAGTAACAGAGGAACCGCGCCCCGGGAGAGTGCGCCGAGCTCCCTAAGGGCTGCAGCGCTCGGCGGGACCCGGAGCAGTTCGGAGGGGCTCGGGCGGCGGCTCCGCGGAGGGGGCTGCGCGGCTCCGGGAACAGCTCAGCGGCTCCGGGAACAGCTCAGCGGCTCCGGGAACAGCTCAGCGGCGGCGGCTCGGGCAGAGGAAGAAGCTCCGCGGAGGGGGCGGCGCGGCTCCGGGAACAGCTCGGAGGGGCTCGGGTGGCGGCACCGCGGAGGGGGCTGCGGGGCGGGAGCGTGAATCCAACAGCGCAGGCTCCGGAGCACAGGGCGCCGGGACACAGCCCAGGATCCGGCCTCCCCCAGGGACAGGCAGAGGCCGGGAGGGCCCAGGACAGCAAGGACGCTCCTGCCTGGAACTGAGCAGATCAGCGGCCCCGCCCCGGAGCCTCCAGGCCCTGCAGACGGAGAGCCCCGGAGCTACTGCGGGGGCTGACTCCAGGGTCCCAGAGCTGCCCCCGCCACTGTGGCTTCCTCCCGGGGCCTCACGGGGTGAACAACCCCCACTGAGCCCTGCAACAGGCAGGGGCAGAGCAGCTCCCCCAAGTGCTAACACCTGAGAATCAGCACAGCAGGCCCCTCCCCCAGAAGACCAGCGACACGGACCAGTTCCAAGGGAAGTCAAGGGACTTAAAGTACACAGAATCGGAAGATACTCCCCCGTGTTTTTTTTTTTTGTTGTTTTTGTTTTTGTTTTTTTGTTTTTTGTTTTGTTTTGTTTTGTGCTTTTTTTTTCTCTCTTTCTTCTTGATTTCTGATTGCTTCCCCCACCCCCCCTTTTTTTCTTTTTTCTCCTTTCTTTCTTTTTCTTTCTTTTTCTTCTCTTTTTCCCTTTTTTTCTTCCTTCTCTTTTTTCTTTTTCTCTTTTCTTTCCTTCTCTCTCTTTTTCTCCTTTTCCCAATACAACTTGTTTTTGGCCACTCTGCACTGAGCAAAATGACTAGAAGGAAAACCTCACCTCAAAAAAAAAGAATCAGAAACAGCCCACTCTCCCACAGAGTTACAAAATATGGATTACAATTCAATGTCAGAAAGCCAATTCAGAAGCACTATTTTACAGCTACTGGTGGCTCTAGAAAAAACCATAAAGGACTCAAGGGACTTCATGACTGCAGAATTTAGATCCAATCAGGCAGAAATTAAAAATCAATTAAATGAGATGCAATCCAAGCTAGAAGTCCTAACGACGAGGGTTAACGAGGTGGACGAACGAGTGAGTGACATAGAAGACAAGTTGATGGCAAAGAGGGAAACTGAGGAAAAAAGAGACAAGCAATTAAAAGATCATGAGGATAGATTAAGGGAAATAAATGACAGCCTGAGGAAGAAAAACCTACGTTTAATTGGGGTTCCTGAGGGCGCCGAAAGGGACAGAGGGCCAGAATATGTATTTGAACAAATCCAAGCTGAAAACTTTCCTAATCTGGGAAGGGAAACAGGCATTCAGATCCAGGAAATAGAGAGATCCCCCCCTAAAATCAACAAAAACCGTTCAACACCTCGACATTTAATAGTGAAGCTTGCAAATTCCAAAGATAAGGAGAAGATCCTTAAAGCAGCAAGAGAAAAAAAGTCCCTGACTTTTATGGGGAGGAATATTAGGGTAACAGCAGACCTCTCCACAGAGACCTGGCAGGCCAGAAAGGGCTGGCAGGATATATTCAGGGTCCTAAATGAAAAGAACATGCAACCAAGAATACTTTACCCAGCAAGGCTTTCATTCAAAATGGAAGGAGAGATAAAGAGCTTCCAAGACAGGCAGGAACTGAAAGAATATGTAACCTCCAAACCAGCTCTGCAAGAAATTTTAAGGGGGACTCTTAAAATTCCCCTTTAAGAAGAAGTTCAGTGGAACAATCCACAAAAACAAGGACTGAATAGATATGATGACACTAAACTCATATCTATCAATAGTAACTCTGAATGTGAAGGGGCTTAATGACCCCATCAAAAGGCGCAGGGTTTCAGACTGGATAAAAAAGCAGGACCCATCTATTTGCTGTCTACAAGAGACTCATTTTAGACAGAAGGACACCTACAACCTGAAAATAAAAGGTTGGAGAACCATTTACCATTCAAATGGTCCTCAAAAGAAAGCAGGGGTTGCCATCCTTATATCAGATAAATTAAAATTTACCCCAAAGACTATAGTGAGAGATGAAGAGGGACACTATCTCATACTCAAAGGATCTATCCAACAAGAGGACTTAACAATCCTCAATATATATGCCCCGAATGTGGGAGCTGCCAAATATTTAAACCAATTAATAACCAAACTCAAGAAATACCTTGATAATAATACACTTATACTTGGTGACTTCAATCTAGCTCTTTCTACCCTGGATAGGTCTTCTAAGCACAACATCTCCAAAGAAACGAGAGCTTTAAATGATACACTGGACCAATGGATTTCACAGATATCTACAGAACTTTACATCCAAACTCAACTGAATACACATTCTTCTCAAGTGCACATGGAACTTTCTCCAGAATAGACCACATACTGGGTCACAAATCGGGTCTGAACCGATACCAAAAGATCGGGATAGTCCCCTGTATATTCTCAGACCATAATGCCTTGAAATTAGAACTTAATCACAACAAGAAGTATGGAAGGACCACAAACACATGGAGGTTAAGGACCATCCTGCTGAAAGATGAAAAGGTCAACCAGGAAATTAAGGAAGAATTAAAAAGATTCATGGAAACTAATGAGAATGAAGATACAACCGTTCAAAATCTTTGGGATGCAGCAAAAGCAGTCCTGAGGGGGAAATACATCGCAATACAAGCATCCATTCAAAAACTGGAAAGATCTCAAATTCAAAAGCTCACCTTACACATAAAGGAACTAGAGAAAAAGCAACAAATAGACCCCACCCCCAGCAGAAGAAGACAGTTAATTAAAATTCGAGCAGACCTCAATGATATCGAGACCAAAAGAACTGTGGAACAGATCAACAGAACCAGGAGTTGGTTCTTTGAAAGAATTAATAAGATAGATAAACCATTAGCCAACCTTATTAAAAAGAAGAGAGAGAAGACTCAAATTAATAAAATCATGAATGAGAAAGGGGACATCACTACCAACACCAAGGAAATACAAACGACTTTAAAAACATATTATGAACAGCTGTACGCCAATAAATTAGGAAATCTAGAAGAAATGGACGCATTCCTGGAAAGCCACAAACTACCAACACTGGAGCAGGAAGAAATAGAAAACCTGAACAGGCCAATAACCAGGGAGGAAATTGAAGCAGTCATCAAAAACCTCCCAAGACACAAGAGTCCAGGGCCAGATGGCTTCCCAGGGGAATTCTATCAAACGTTTAAAGAAGAAATCATACCTATTCTACTAAAGCTGTTTGGAAAGATAGAAAGAGATGGAGGACTTCCAAATTCGTTCTATGAGGCCAGCATCACCTTAATTCCAAAACCGGACAAAGACCCCACCAAAAAGGAGAATTACAGACCAATATCCCTGATGAACATGGATGCAAAAATTCTCAACAAGATACTAGCCAATAGGATGCAACAACACATTAAGAAAATTATCCACCATGACCAAGTAGGATTTATCCCCGGGACACAAGGCTGGTTCAACACTCGTAAAACCATCAATGTGATTCATCATATCAGCAAGAGAAAAACCAAGAACCATATGATCCTCTCATTAGATGCAGAGAAAGCATTTGACAAAATACAGCATCCATTCCTGATCAAAACCCTTCAGAGTGTTGGGATAGAGGGAACTTTCCTTGACATCTTAAAAGCCATTTACGAAAAGCCCACAGCAAATATCATTCTCAATGGGGAAGCACTGGGAGCCTTTCCCCTAAGATCAGGAACAAGACAGGGATGTCCACTCTCACCACTGCTGTTCAACATAGTTCTGGAAGTCCTCGCCTCAGCAATCAGACAACAAAAAGACATTAAAGGCATTCAAATTGGCAAAGAAGAAGTCAAACTCTCCCTCTTCGCCGATGACATGATACTCTACATAGAAAACCCAAAAGCCTCCACCCCAAGATTGCTAGAACTCATACAGCAATTTGGTAGCGTGGCAGGATACAAAATCAATGCCCAGAAATCAATGGCATTTCTATACACTAACAATGAGACTGAAGAAAGAGAAATTAAGGAGTCAATCCCATTTACAATTGCACCCAAAAGCATAAGATACCTAGGAATAAACCTAACCAAAGAGGTAAAAGATCTATACCCTAAAAACTATAGAACACTTCTGAAAGAAATTGAGGAAGACACAAAGAGATGGAAAAATATTCCATGCTCATGGATTGGCAGAATTAATATTGTAAAAATGTCAATGTTACCCAGGGCAATTTATACGTTTAATGCAATCCCTATCAAAATACCATGGACTTTCTTCAGAGAGTTAGAACAAATTATTTTAAGATTTGTGTGGAATCAGAAAAGACCCCGAATAGCCAGGGGAATTTTAAAAAAGAAAACCATAGCTGGGGGCATCACAATGCCAGATTTCAGGTTGTACTACAAAGCTGTGGTCATCAAGACAGTGTGGTACTGGCACAAAAACAGACACATAGATCAATGGAACAGAATAGAGAACCCAGAAGTGGACCCTGAAATGTACGGTCATCTAATATTCGATAAAGGAGGAAAGACTATCCATTGGAAGAAAGACAGTCTCTTCAATAAATGGTGCTGGGAAAATTGGACATCCACATGCAGAAGAATGAAACTGGACCACTCTCTTTCACCATACACAAAGATAAACTCAAAATGGATGAGAGATCTAAATGTGAGACAAGATTCCATCAAAATCCTAGAGGAGAACACAGGCAACACCCTTTTTGAACTTGGCCACAGTAACTTCTTGCAAGATACATCCACAAAGGCAAAAGAAACAAAAGCAAAAATGAACTATTGGGACTTCATCAAGATAAGAAGCTTTTGCACAGCAAAGGATACAGTCAACAAAACTAAAAGACAACCTACAGAATGGGAGAAGATATTTGCAAATGACATATCAGATAAAGGGCTAGTTTCCAAAATCTATAAAGAACTTATTAAACTCAACACCAAAGAAACAAACAATCCAATCATGAAATGGGCAAAAGACATGAAGAGAAATCTCACAGAGGAAGACATGGACATGGCCAACAAGCACATGAGAAAATGCTCTGCATCACTTGCCATCAGGGAAATACAAATCAAAACCACAATGAGATACCACCTCACACCAGTGAGAATGGGGAAAATTAACAAGGCAGGAAACAACAAATGTTGGAGAGGATGCGGAGAAAAGGGAACCCTCTTACACTGTTGGTGGGACTGTGAACTGGTGCAGCCACTCTGGAAAACTGTGTGGAGGTTCCTCAAAGAGTTAAAAATAGACCTGCCCTACGACCCAGCAATTGCACTGCTGGGGATTTACCCCAAAGATTCAGATGCAATGAAACGTCGGGACACCTGCACCCCGATGTTTCTATCAGCAATGGCCACAATAGCCAAACTGTGGAAGGAGCCTCGGTGTCCATCGAAAGATGAATGGATAAAGAAGATGTGGTTTATGTATACAATGGAATATTACTCAGCAATTAGAAACGACAAATACCCACCATTTGCTTCAACTTGGATGGAACTGGAGGGTATTATGCTGAGTGAAATAAGTCAATCGGAGAAGGACAAACAGTGTATGTTCTCATTCATTTGGGGAATATGAATAATAGTGAAAGGGAATATAAAGGAAGGGAAAAGAAATGTTGGGAAATATCAGGAAGGGAGACAGAACATAAAGACTCCTAACTCGGGGAAATGAACTAGGGGTGGTGGAAGGGGAGGAGGGCGGGTGTTGGAGGGGAATGGGTGACGGGCACTGAGGTGGACACTTGACGGGATGAGCACTGGGTGTTTTTCTGTATGTTGGTAAATTGAACACCAATAAAAGTTAATTTAAAAAAAAAATTAAAAAAAATAAAAATAAAAATCACACTGTGTAGTGCTGAGCACTAGATGAGTAATAGAGATTGAATGTGTTTGTTAATAAAAGTATTTGTTGGTATGTTTATGAAAATTTGGGCTCAGAAGGGGGATACTCTTACACTGGTATGAAGGAGGTACTGTATCGGGGCACCCCTGGAAGCTAGCTGGGCTTCTTGGGAGTACAACAGAATAGGAAGGGATGGAGACAGGCCAGGCCTCTGAGGACTGTTTGAGACAGGGACTATAAATCTAGGATCACATTAGTTTCTCAGTGTTGAGTTATTGAAGTGTTCAGCATAAGGATGTTCACTGGTATATATTTTTCCCTATGCTGTTTTTTGATGCATTGGCTCCAATATCAAGGTTAAATTTGAAAAAAGTAAGGATGGAAGAGAGGGAGATACCTGTTGACAGCTACATAACAAACATACAGGGCACTCTGTTACTTCTCAAATTCAGATAAACAGTGAGTGATCTAATATTTATTGTTTTCCTGAAATTCAAATTCAATTTAACTAGAGTCTAGCATTTTCCATTGTGAAACTTTTTTCCCTTTGTAATTAATGTGACGACTATGAAGTGATGTTTCAGATTATGTGATTATCCTGTTCCTTAACAATCCTCCAACCAATAATTTTAGAACCTATTGATAGTTCTAGCCAGAATCAACTATTACTATAGCTGTTGGAGAATCATGGCTTTTCTACTTTTATCATTTCTTCTATGTTTATTGGTGAGCATTTGTGTCAAATGATATAAAGATGCCATTCATATCTTATGTACTAATAACTTAATTAAAAGCCTATGGAAAAGGAGGTGCTATGTTGGAAATACCAAAATAGTGAGTATGGTGGCATTAGCTTCTTTTCTTAGTACTCACCAGCAGTGTTACAGGATACATGCCATTTCTGCAGCATGATATCAAAGAGAGCAGATGCTATAAATTCATATTTAATCTGGGCATAGAAAGCATATTTCAGAATGTGTACATTACAAGAAATCATTGCTTAGTTCTAGTTGTTTTGTTGTCATAATGTTTTTTTTCCTTCTTATTCTTTTTGACTTTTTTTTTATTCAGCTTTACTCTTTTGTCTCACATTCCTACTCAGAGGAAATGTCTGCTCATTTACATCTGTAATGCTACAAAATTTTGAATAAAATGCTTAAATATCAATTATAGTGAATAGAGATTTTTATAAATATTCATCACACACTATAATCTACTATTTACTAGCTAATAAATTAGTAAAGCTCAGTGCATTGTAAATAACAGTCTTCATGGTACTTTGGTCTTATTTATTTTTGCCAAATGATTATTAGGAGAATGGAGACTGGAGCTAAGTAATTACATAAAGAGAGAGAATGCCTGGTGTGTGCGTGTGTAGGTAGCTGGCTGTTATTCCCACCCCTACCTTCAATCCTGCCTACTTAACAGGCCTACAAGAGACTGTGATATATTGCTTTAGTCTGTATTTTCTAGATAAGTCTACTATATCTACTTATTCATTCATCCATTCAACATTTGCCATCTATATTGAACATCTACTCACTTTCAGGCACTGTTCACAGATAAAGAAATGAATAGGATACAGTTCCTACTCTTAAATAGATTCTGTTACTGTGTAGGAATCAATCTACCTGTAAGGCTTTCTCTCTTCTTTCTCAGTTATTTCCTCCCAAATGCCAGTACCTGCTGTTTCCCTCCTCTATTCTAGTGCAGATCAAGCCTACTTTTGAGGACTGTTATCCACGTCTCCTTCTTCGAGGAAGTTAAAAATCACTGTGCAGCACCTCTTAGGCTGTCTTTTATAGACTACTTGTTAGAGGAACTGTGTATTTTTCTCACCTCCTATGAAATGACTCAAAAGAAAATATGATATAGGGAGAAGGGATAGACGTATTTGTCATGAGGGGATAGATAAAAATCCTAAGAAAACTTAGATTCTCCTTTTCCAAAATAACTGTTAATAACTTTATGAAGGAGATAATAATACCTAATCAAAGATTAGGGAATATAGCTCATATTATTCTTTCTAAGAACAATAAAAACAATGGACAACTCCACGTTAGGGTACCTGCATGGCTCATTCAGTTAAACATCTACCTTTGGCTCAGGTCATGAGCCTAGGGTTCTGGGATCAAGCCTCACATCAGGCTCCCTCAGCTCTCCCTGCCCTCCCCTTCTCCACTCGTGCTCTCTCTCTCGTGATCTCTCTCTTAAATAAATAAATAAAAACAACAACAACAAAAAAGAATTCAAAATTATCTATATTACATTTGTAATTGCCAAATCTGTGCAATCCTTTTAAAGGGGGAGGTTTTTTTCAACACGAGAAAATACAATAAAATACCTAAAGGGCCCTATACTTCTTCCCCATGGAAAAAATAGTTATCAGTGCTTATTTCCTTTTTGTACAAAGTGAATCTTACATTATATATAGTTACTTAATTCAATTACTAATAAAGAGAGATATATTACAATATTTTTCAAAAAATCTTTTCAATTTCCCACGAAGAACTTATTCTCTTTTAAGTATGTTTATTAGTAACAATTTCAGTAGTAAAAATGCCATGCTTTAAATATAATTTCATATTCATTATCTCATTTGACTCATTCAACAATTATATGAAGTAGAGAATATGTTATCTTTATCAGATAAGGAGAACTATAAAGTGACTAGCGACTTGCCCATGCCCACACACCTTATAGCCAGAAATAAAAACAGAACTGAAGTCTCCCTGATTCCTGGTCTAGGATGCTTTCCATTATAATATATTATCTTCTTAGATGCTCTTAATATCTATTATCTGTTGCAGACAACATGTCAAATAAGGTTAGGATCTAATAAAATGTGCTCAAAATGTGTTGCTTTTCTCCAGCCTTACCCTTATTCACCCTAGATCAGAAAAGAATGAATTGCATACTACCAGAAATTTACCAAGAGACCAATTACTTTTTAATTTTGTTAATTTTATGGCCAACACTAAATCATACGTCATCCTTTACTTGGAAATCTTTTGTATTATTCTAGACTAAAATCTTACTAGTAATTTAACAATGTTGCACAATCTAATTTGTCTTTGGCAATTATATGTGATTCTGCTGATAAGTTAAGTTAGCTCTACCAGATAAACCATATTGCTTACAGACTTGATTTAGTTTCTCAGTTTAATGATCTCAGTAGAGCATGAAAGCATGGTATTTCTTTCACTTTCCACACTGACTTTATAAATGGGGAGAATTTTATGATCATTTAGGTCCTATTCACTGACAAACCTATGCAATTTAATTCTATATATACCCTAGCCAGGATAACATTTTTCAATTTACAGAGATTTTTCTTTAAAGAATGTCTGTTGGCCCCAGATGTGATACTGACTGATTTCAACCATTTTGAAGAAAATCTTTTGTGCTATTCTAGACCAAAATCGTACTAGCAATATAATAAATAGTGGTCAATGTACAAGTTATAGAAGGAAGTAATGTCATTGGGAAATCACTTTTGATTTCTCAAAAAACTGATGGAATGGTCCCTGATATACATAGTAGTAACTTGTATGTTTGTTGAATGAATACATGGATTAGTTATTTATTCATGACATGTCTTAGCTGTTTATCATTTCTAGAAACACTGACACCCCCAGTCTAAGTTAGGAGATCTTTCTGTTTCTATTGCACTCCATCATACTTCTGTCTTAAATTTGTCATCAATGTTGTTGAGCTTAATACCATTTATTGGTTGCCAGAAGCCGATGTAATAGATTAGCTCATTTATTTATCTTTCTATTACACTACCAGTTCTTTGAGGATTGTTTCTGAGACAGAATCAGCTTTGAATAATAACAAAAACAACAGCAACCAATATTTACTGAGTAGTACTCAGACTACTTCATATGGCTAACTTAAGTTTCACAACATACTTATGCTCTAGGAACTACTGTAAAACCTACTTTACCATAAGATACATAGTAGTCATTTCTTTAAGGTATATTCCTAGAACTGAAATTACTGTAAAAGGTTATAACTATTTTTTATGTTTTATTTATGATTTTTAAAAGTCTTTATTTTAAAAACAATTTAGGTTTAAGTAAAAACTAAAAAAGAGTCCCATATACCCTACATTCAGTTTCCCTTATTAATAACATCTTACATTATATGGTACATTCGTCTCAATTATTGGGCCAATGCTTAGTTAGTACTTTACTCAGATTTTCTTAGTTTTTATCTGTTATTTTACTATTCCAGGATTTATATCTAGGATAATACACTACTTTTAGTTTTCATGTCTCCTTAGGCTTCTCTTGGCTATGACAGTTTCTCAAAATGTCTTTGCTTTTGATGGCAATTTTAAAGAGTACTAGTTAGATATTTTACCTGATGTCGCTCAATTGGAATTTATTTGACGTTTTCCACATGATTCTACTTGGGTTATGGATTTGGGGTAGAAAGACCACAGAGGTAAAGTATCATTTTTCATTACATCAGAACCAAGGTATGTACTATCAACGATTCTTGTCATTGTTGATGTTGACCCTGATCACCTGGCTGAGGTAGTATTTGTCAGATTTATCTATTGTAAAGTTGTTCTTTTTCTTCCCTATCCATACAGTACTCTCTGGAAAGAAGTCACTATGTGTAGCCCTTACTTAAGGAATGGGGTGTTATGTTCCATCTCTTTAGAGGTGGAGTATCTCCATAATTATTTAGAATTCTTCTGCAGGGGATATTTCTCTCTTCTTCCCCATTTATCCAATCATTTGTTTATATCAGCACAAACTCATTAATTTTACACTTTGAGTTACAGTACAATATTACTTTATCTATTGCTCAAAGTAACCAACTTTGGACACTGGGATCTCTTCCAGTTGCCTGTGGTATCCTTTTGCCATATCCACACCGATTACTTTTTCCCCTTTAATTTCTAGCACTAAAAGATGTTCTGAGATCATCATATACATTTCCTGCCTCAATCTTAGAATCAGTCATTTTTCCAAGGATCCCTGGTTACTTCAAGTGGAGAACAGTATTACACTGGTGTCTCCAACTCTAATCTATTACCACATGGATCATTTTAGCCCCCTCTCCTAGCTTACCTATAAACTTCCACTCCAGTTGTGAGAAATGGCTCACATCACTTGCCATGCATTTACTGAATTGTTCGATTCTAGTATACACATACAGCAATATCAGAATTGTTGACTTGTACTCTTATGGGAAACCACTTTATCAATTAGAGTACATCGACTACCTGCAGTTTCTTTTGCCTATAGTCTTACAGACTCTACTCATTTCCAAATTTACTTACATCTGCAAATTTTACCCTGATCCTTTTCAGTGAGGTCATACCATAGACTTTGTAATAAAATTAGATTCTTTTGTCACAGTTTGTATTCCATCTTGGGATTTCCCAACCTCCTAAATGATTAAGAAAAATGTTCATATGTTAGGGCTAACTCTCTGCTGTGAAGTTCTATGGATTATGAGAAATGCATAGTGTTATTTATCTACCATTACAATGTCATATAGAATAGTTTCATTACCCTACAAAATGTCCTGTATTAGACATATTCGATCTCCTTCTATCTCTCTGAGCCCCTGGAAACCACAGGTCTTTTTACTGTCTCTATAGTTTTGCCTTATCAGAAATGTCAAACAATTGGAATCATACAGTATACAGCCTTTTCAAACTAGTTTCTTTCAACTAGCAATATACATGTAAGTTTTATCCATGTCTCTCATGGCTTGATAGCTTATTTACTTTTATTGATTAATAATGATCCACTGTATGAATGTACCACAATTTGTGTATCCATCATCTATTAAAAAGCAGCTTTGTGCTTTCAGTTTTTAGTGATTATAAATAAAGCTACTATACACATCAATGTGCAACATTTTGTTGGACATAAGTTTTCAAATTATTTGGGTAAATACCCAGGAGCACAATTTCTGGATTGTATGGTAAGATTACATTTAGAAACTGCCAAACCGGGATGCCTGGGTGGCTCAGTGGTTGAGCATCTGCCTTTGGCTCAGGGTGATTCTGGGATGGAGTCCCACATCGGGCCCCCTGCGTGGAGCCTGCTTCTCCCTCTGCCTATGTCACTGCCTCTCTCTCTCTCTCTCTGTCTCTCATGAATAAAAAAAAAATCTTAAAAAAAAAAAAGAAAGAAACTGCCAAACTGTCCTTCAAAATGGCTGTACAATTTTTTTTTCTTTTGCATTCCTGCATCATGAATGAGAGTTCCTGTTGCTCTGTAACTTTACTAGCAACTGGTATTTGTTAGGCTTTTTTGAAATTTATCCATTCTAATAGGCATGTAGTATATCATTGTTGCTTTAATTTGCAGTTCTCTAATAGCAAATTGAGTATCTCACATGTTAATTTGCCATCTGTATATTTTCTTTGGTGAGGTGTCTAGCTCTCTTGCTTTTTTCTTAAATTGTTTTATTACTGTTTTAAGAATACTTCGTGTATTTTGGATACAAGTCCTTTGTCATGATAAGTATTCTGCATATATTTTCTCCAAGTAGTGACTTGTTTCATTCTCTAAACCATCCTTCACAAAGTTTCTATTTTATTTTATTTTTTAGATTATATTTATTTATTCATGAGAGACACACAGAGAGAGAGAGGCAGAGACACAGGCAGAGGGAGAAGCAGGCTCCATGCAGGGAGCCCGATGTGGGACTCGATCCTGGGACTCTAGGATCATGCTCCGGGCTGAAGGCAGGCACCCAACTGCTGAGCCACCCAGGGATCCCTATAAGTTTCTATTTTAACGACTTAACATTTTTTTTCTTTCATGGATTGTGCTTTTGTGTTGTATCGAAAAATTCATCCTCCAAACTAAAATCACCTAGATTTTATCTTATCTTTTCATCCTGAAGTTTTTTAAATTTTTTTAAATTTATTTATGATAGTCACAGAGAGAGAGAGAGAGGCAGAGACACAGGCGGAGGGAGAAGCAGGCTCCATGCACCGGGAGCCTGATGTGGGATTCGATCCCGGGTCTCCAGGATCGCGCCCTGGGCCAAAGGCAGGCGCCAAACCGCTGCGCCACCCAGGGATCCCTCATCCTGAAGTTTTATTATATTACATTTTACATTTAGGTCTATGATCAATTTTAGTTAATTTTGATAAAAGACAGATGGTCTCTAATTTTTTTGTTGCATTTTCTTTTGTTTTGCATATGGATATACATTTTCTTCAGCACCATTTGTTGAAAAGACTATCCTTTTTTCATTGAATTAGCTTTGTTCCTTTGTCAAAAATCAGTTGACTATATATGTGTGGATCTAGTTCTGGATGTTATATTTCTTCCATTATTCTATGTGTCCATTCTTTCAATACCACACCATTTTGATTACTGCGGTTTGATAGCAAGTCTTGAAATCAAGTAGTGTAAGTCCTCCAATTTTGTTCTTCAGTATTGTGTTTCTTTTGCATTTCATAAAAATTTTACAATCAGTCTGTTAATAGCTATAAAATATTTTTCTGGGATTTTGATTGTTATTGCACTGAATGTGTAGATCAGATTGGGAAAAATTGACATCTGAACAACATTTAGTCTTTCAGTCAGTGAATACGGAATATCATTTTTCTTCATTTACTTATATATTTCTTGATTTATTTATTCTTTGATTTCCTGATTTATTTATTTATTTTTTAAGATAAATAAAAAACAGAGGGAGAGGGATAAGCAGGCTTCCCACTAAGCAGGGAGCCTGATGTGGGGCTTGATCCCAGGACCTTGGGATCATGACCTGAGTTGAAGGCAAACACTTAACTGACTGAGCCACTCAGGTGCCCCAGTGATACTATTTTTAAATTTCAAATTCCAATTGTTCATTACTGGCAAAGCAATTGACTATTGTATATTACCCCTGTATCCTACGAACTTCCTATTATTACTTATTAGTTCCAAAATTTTTTTGTTGTGGTTGATTCTTTAGGATTTTCCACATAATCAGTGTGATATCTTGCTTTCCAATCTGTATACACTTATTTCCTTTTCTTTTCTTATTGCACTAGTTACAATTTCCAATACAACATTGAATAGAAGTAGTGTGAGAGGATACACTTGTCAGGTTTACTATTTTAAAGAGAAAGTATCCAATTTCTAATTTTCTTTTTTTTTCGATTTCTAATTTTCAATATGATGTTAATTGTAGGTTCTTTGTAGAGATTCTTTATCAAGTTGAGGAAATACCTTATATTTCTTGTTTGCTTGAGAGTTTTTATTGTGAATAGATGTTTAGATTTTTGTCAAATGCCTTTTATGTATTAGTTGATAAGACCAATAAGAATTTCTCATTTAGCTTGTTGATATGATAGATTACACTGATTTTTCAACATTGAACCAGTCTTGCATAACTAGAATAAGTCCCACTTGATCTAATTATTTTTATACAGTTGGATTTAACTTGGTAATATTTTCTTGAGGATTTTTACATCTATGTTTATGAGAGATTTCGGTATCTAGTTTTCCATTATTGTAATGTCTTTATCTGATTTTGGTATTGGGGTAATGGTGGCCTCATAGAACGAGTTAGAAAGTGTTCCCTGTGGTTCTATTTCCTGGAAGAGATTGTAGATAACTTGATATCATTTTATCCTTAAATGTTTGGTGGAATTTACCAGTGAAACCATCAGGGCCTGGATACTTTCCTTTTTGGAAGGTTATGAATTATTTATTACATTTTAAAAATAGATATAGTTCCATTTACATTTTATATTTCTCATTTTATGAATTTTGGTCATTATGTTTTTAAGAAATTGGTCTGTTTCATCTAAGTTATCAAATTTGTGGATGTAGATTTGCTTAGTCTTCATTTATTAACCTTTTAGTGTCTGTGGAACCAATAGTGATGACCATTCTTTCATTTCTGTTAACAATTTGTGTCTTCTTTCCTTTTTCTTTAAAGTCAGTTTGGCTAGAGGCTTTTGATTTTAAGCCTTATTTGGCTTTACTAGACCTTTATCAATTTAATTTTTGCTTTCAGAGATGTTGCTTTGGTTTTGATTTTTCTCTTTTTCTTGTTTTCAATTTCATTAATTTCTGTTCTAATTTTTCTTTTCTTCTGCTTTCTTCAAATTTACATTGCTGGGACACCTTTCTTCAAATTTACATTGCTGGTGGCTTTGGCTTGCCTTTGGCTCAGGGTGTGATCCTGGGATCCAGAATCAAGTCCCACATGGGGCTCCTTGCATGGAGCCTGCTTCCCCCTCTGACAGTGTCTCTGTCTCTCTGTGTCTCTTATGAATAAATAAATAAAATCTTTTTAAAAATTTACATTGCTCTTCTTTTTCTAGCTCCCTAAGGTAACAGCTTAATGATTTTAGATCTCTTTTTCTAATATACTCATTTAATGTTATAAAAAAACTAAGCACTACTTTTGCTGCATCATACAAGTTTTAATGTTATATTTTCATTTTAATTCATAATGTTTTAAAATTGTTCTTGAAACTTCTTCTTTGACCCATGTTATATAGAAATACATTGATTAATCTCCAAATATTTGAGGTTTTTCAAGCTATTTTTCTGTTACTCATTTCTAGTTTGATTGTATTATGGTCTGAGGACATACTTTGTGTGACTTCTCTTCTTTTCAATTTGTTAAGGTGTGTGGTGTGTTTATGGCCTAGAATATAGTCTACCTTGGTGAATGTTCTATATAAGCTTGAGAAGAAGGCATATACTACTGTTGTTAAGAGTATTTTACATCAGATCAGGTTAATTTATATGTTGTTTAGGCCAATTCTATCCTTACTAATTTTCTGCTTGCTTCATCCATAATTACTCAAAAAAAGGTGCTAGGTCTCCCAATATAATAATGACGTTTTCAACTTCTACTTGCAGTCTTATTAGTTTTTACCTAATGTATTTTGACACGTTCTTATTTGTGCACACACATTAAAGATGTGTGTATTTTTTGTTGAATTTGCTTTGATAAATTTTAAAAGGATTTTTACATCTATGTTCAGGAGGAATGTTAGACTATACATTTCTTTCTCTTTTCTTTTCTTTTCTTTTCTTTTCTCTTCTTTTTTTTCATGACAGACACAGAGAGAGAAAGGCAGAGACACAGGAAGAGGGCAAAGCAGGCTCCACGCAGGGAGCCTGACATGTGACTCGATCCGATCCTGGGTTTCCAAGATCACGCCCTGGGCTGAAGGCGGCGCTAAATCACTGAGCCACCCGGGCTGCCCCCTTGTTAGATTTTGATATGAGTAATGTTGACGTCATAAAATAAGTTGGGAAGAATTACCTTCTCCTTCATATTCTAAAAATAAATCTGTAAGATTGATATTATTTCTTCCTTAAATGTTTCATAGAATTTGGCAATGATGTTATCTAGGCCTGGAACTTCTTGTTGGGACATTTTTATTTTTTAATTTTATTATTTTTAATATTTTATTTATTCATGAGAGACATGAAGAGGCAGAAACACAGGCAGGGAGAAAAGCAGGTTCCATGCAGGGAGCCGGATGCGGGACTTGATCCTGGGACCCCAGGATCACGCTCTGGGCCAAAGGCAGGTGCTAAACGGCTGAGCCACCCAGGGATTCCCATTGTTGGGACATTTTTTAAAGATTTTTATTTATTTATGATAGTCAGAGAGAGAGAGAAAGAGAGAGGCAGAGACAGAAGCAGGCTCCATGCACCGGGAGCCCAACGTGGGGATTCGATTCCGGGTCTCCAGGATCGCGCCCTGGGCCAAAGGCAGGCGCTAAACCGCTGCGCCACCCAGGGATCCCTGTTGGGACATTTTTTAATTACAAACTTGGGATCCCTGGGTGGTGCAGCGGTTTGGCGCCTGCCTTTGGCCCAGGGCGCGATCCTGGAGACCCGGGATCGAATCCCACATCGGGCTCCCGGTGCATGGAGCCTGCTTCTCCCTCTGCCTGTGTCTCTGCCTCTCTCTCTCTCTCTCTCTGTAACTATCATAAATAAATAATAATAAAAAAAAATTTAAAAAAAATTACAAACTTAATTTCTTTCACAGTTTATGGCTATTTCATATTTCATATTTCTTCTTGGTTTGGTTTTGAGAAGGTACATTTTCTGAGGAACTAGTCCATTTTATCCAATTTATCAAATCTTTTTTTGAAGATTTTTTTATTTATTCATAAGAGACACAGAGAGAGACAGAGACATAGGTAGAGGGAGAAGCAGGACTCCATCCCAGGATGCCAGGATCACAACCTGCGCCAAAGGCAGACGCTCTAACACTAAGCCACCCAGATGCCTCAATTTATCAAATCTTCTGGCATAAAGTTATTAATAATATTACCTTATTATCCTTTTAGTGCCTTCAGGTTCTATGATAATAGCCTTTTTTTGCATTCCCTCCCTCTCTCTCTTTTTATCTTAGCTCAGAGTTTATCAATTTTCTTAACCTTTTCAAAGGTTGGCTTTCATACTGCTGGCTATGCTGATTTTCTCAACTGGCTGTTTTGTTTCCTTTTATTTTTGCTCTTTATTATTTTATTTCTTTTACTATTTCGATTTTACTTTACCCACAGATCTTTAAGTTTAGAAGCTTAAAGCACTGATTGTAAATCTTTCTTCTTATTTAATAAAAGTGTTTTATTTATTTTCTTCTCATGGCTGCTTTAGCTATGTTCCACACATTTCAGTATGTTGTGTCTTAATTATATTACTCAATTTGGGGTATTTTCTAATTTCTATTTTGAATTATTTTTTGTGCCTTATGTGTTATTTAAGATCATGTTGCTTAATATATAAGTAGTTAGCAATTTTATTAGTATTTTATTGTTACTGATCTTATTTAATTTCCTTGTGGTCAGAGAACATAGGGTATATTATTTCAATACTTTGAAACTTATTGAGAATTATAATAGGACCTCTAAAATCCTAGGTCTTTGCAAATGTTCTGTGCGCACTAAAAAGAATATGCATTCTGTCATAATTGGATTTAGTATCCCATAAGCCTTAGCCAGGTCAAGTGATTTACACTGTGATACAAATCTATTTTTGTCCATGTATTCAAATATAAGAGATGGCTATTAAATTCCCTGACAATGATTTTGAATTTGTCTAGTTTTTACTTTAGTCTAAAAATTCATGTATTTTTAAGTATATATAAGTACATATAAGATGCTCAACTTTTACTGACCCTTTTCTCTCTACTAGCTTTCGTCAGCCTACCTTCTGACTTTAAGTTTGTCATAAAAAGAAAAACTTCTAGAAAAAAAAAAGAAAAACTTCTATCATGTTTTAAGCACTCTTATTTGCAGTTTTTCTGTAATATATACATACATACATAATACTAAATGATATAAATAGTACAATAGAAAAGCATAAGATACCATGAAGGCATATAAAACCTAGACATGGAAATCAGGAAGAGCTTGATGTAAGTGATATATTAATAGTCAAGTGGAAGTTAGCTCTAATCGGAGGTTATGAAAAGAGCATTCCAAGAAAGGGAAACTTTGTGTGCATAAGCCTTGAGGAAAGGAGGAGCTTGGCTCTTTTTTTTTTTTAAGGTTTTATTTATTTATTCACGAGAGACACACAGAGAGAGATAGAGGCAGAGACACAGGTAGAGGGAGAAGCAGGCTCCGTGCAGGACTTATGTGGGACTTAATCCTGGGTCTCCAGGATCATACCCTGGGTTGAAGGTGGCACTAAACTGCTGAGCCACCAGGGCTGCCCAAGCGTGGCTCTTTGAAGAAACAAAGAAGTCAAGAATAGCTTCATTGTAGAGTGAAGGCAGAAGTAGCAGGCACATATGTGGGGGCTTGGAAGCTTCCTGAGTGCAGTGGGAGCATTGAGGTTTTAAGTCAAGAAGCACCATGATCTGGTGTGCAATTTTTAAAAAGTACTTAAAACTGTTGTAAGAATAAATTATAGAAGGCAAGAAATTGATGCAGAGAGTTCAGTTAAGAGATGATTGAGGTGATTAAGGTACAGGAGGTGATGGAGGCTTAAGTTAAAGTATATGTAGTAGAGCTGAGGTAAATATAAGAAGTCAAAGATAAATTTTGCATGTAGAACTGATAGTTGGTTATGGATTGGATGTCAGGGGTAAGAGAGGATAAAGTGCCAGTAATTATTTTTGGCATGTGTGGAAATAAATATGAAAGATGTGGGAGGGGGAATAGGTTCTAGCACAACAAAATTTAGACGTTTAAGGCACATCAAAGAGAAAGTATTACACAAGCTATTAGATATATGAGCTTGAAAGAAGGATCTGAGGGGGAGATATAATTTTTGGAGTTATAAACAGGCGGCAACTAATGCCTTGAGAATGAATCAAATAATATGGCAGGAAGTATAATTATAAAAAAAAAGAAGACTATAAACCAATCAGAAAGAACTCTGACATTCAAAGGTCAGAAAGAAGTTGCTGATGAGAAAAAAAAAAAAGAGAAAAAGGGATCAGATATATAAGTAATGGTATTAAAGTCAATACTTTCCCTCTGTTGATATCTTTCAGTTTTGTGTATGGATGCTTCAGAGCGAAGGTTGTTTCTCCAAGGTCTGAAGGATGTTATTAATTTTCGTATAATTATTCATTTTGTGTGCATGTCCCACTGCACAATTGCTAGACCCAAAACATTGTAGCCAATAACTAGAAAATTTCTTTAAATTGATTCACACATAGTTATTTTCCTTAAAGCACTCTCAGAATATCAGGATGGCTCATGAAAGATGGCTCCTGAATTAGCTAAACACTGGCCTGGAACCAAGAGTAAGATTTTTATACTGAGTCCTTGAAATATAGTCAATTTCTTTCCTCTATAATGATGAATTAATTTCCCCTCCAGAGCCCCTCTAGCTTTTCCAACAATGGAACTAGACTCACTTTTAGTAATGGGAAGATAAGAGCAGGGTGAAGAGGCATCTCCTTAACACTTTCCTTTTATTATCATATTTCTTGGTTAAGGTTTATATCGCCAGTAAAGATGGAGATGTTATAAGATGTAGTAAATGAAGGAACTGGAAACCTAGACAGTATTCAGTTGAGAATAACAGAACTTTTCTTGGTGAAACCAATCCAGGAAGAGCTGGTAGAAATACCATAGTTTGGCAGATTTATCACTCTGTTCTTGAATGCATGACTTGAAGTGTGGCTACATGACCTTAAAGGATGGCTATATGAAGGAAGGAATGGACCAGTGGCATTGGCCATAAAAGAGAAGGACTATAGACTAGGTGTACATAGTGGATAACCCCCAAATGATGATTATCCAATGTAAGCTATTTGTAATTAAGATTCTTAGAAAGGGAGTAGCATGTGCTCCTAGAAGTGTGAATTAGAAACTCCAGGGGTTATACAGTTTGAAAATCATCACAAGACATTCTGATACATAATTCTTTTGAAGACGGTGGTAGGTGAGCCTAACTTATTTCCAGCCTCCAATATGCCCAGTTAAAAAGTATTATAACAAATTCAGTAAAAGACAAACTGGGAAAATATGCTTATAACATATATAGCAGACAAACTTATTAATTTTATTACATAAAATCTCTTCAAATCAATTAGAAAAATATAATGAATAGAACTGTGCAAAGAATGCAAATAGGTGGATCTCAAAAGAAAGAAGCTAAAATGCCAATAGCATGATAAGCCATTAAGTAACAATGAAATATTTGCCTATTAGATTGGTAATGATTAAAAGAATAATTAAATTTAGTGAGGAAAATGGGGTGTGGGTATATGACCATACTTTCATAGATTTTGGTGGAACTGTGAATTGATGTAACATTTCTGGAAGGCAATCATGTATCAACATTTTTATTTTTATTTTTTAATTTTTTTCAAAAGATTTTATTTATTTATTCATGAGAGACAGAGAGAGAGGCAGACACACAGGCAGAGAGAGAAGCAGGCTCCCCACAGGGAGCCCGATACGGGACTCGATCCCACATCAGGTTCATACCCTAAGCCAAAGGCAGATGGTCAACTGCTGAGCCATCCAGGAATCCCATGTATCAACATTTTAAAATGAAAGCTCCTTGAAAATAAATACATAAATAAAGCTCCCTGATTCAGAAATTTTTCCTGTAGAAATTTATGCTAAGAAAATAATTAGACAAGATAATAAAATTGTGTTTTAATAGTACAGGGATCCTATTTAATATCACTCACCTTATGCCTATGTAAGGATAGGGTCTCTAACTCTGTACAAGTCCCTCACACCATGTTTTACACAATGAATACTTACCCAATGATGATGATGATGACACAAACAACTCAGTTCTTGCTGCAGTTATAAGATTTTCACACAAAGACACACACACATATACAACAGATAAGTTTGTTAACTGTAGTCATGATGATTATTTATTACTTATTAAGTGAAAGTGGATCATCATAAAGGTCTTTATCCTCAACATCTTTATACTGAGTAGGCTGAGGAGGAGGAGAAAGAGGAACAGTTGGTCTTGCTGTCTTAGGAGTGACAGAGGCAGAAGAGGTAGAGGAGGTGGAAAGAGAGGCAGAAGAGGCAAACATATTAGGTGTCTTAGTGTAATGTTACAAAAATGCACTGGAATTTCTGTATAACTTTTTTTGTCTTTTCTTTTCTCTAAAGTGTTTTTATATGGTACCAATCTTTCTTCTACTGTTAACTATAAAGCAAATGTATCATAGAAGGGTCTGCCATAAAAGAAGTCAAAAGCAGTATAATTGAATAATTGGAACACTTCTGTCAGATTGTCTAACGTCAATTTTTCTGGCACTGCTTCTTCTATGTCTTCTTCTTCATCTGGCACTGGTTCAAAGGCACTCATCTCCATTAAGTCGTCTTCTGTTAACTCCTGTTGTGTGATGTCTATTAGCTCTTGAATTACCCTAAAATACATATTTTGAAACACTTCACCCCTCCACTTCTTGTTTTGCCATACTCGCAATCTCGCTCATGATTTCCTTGATCATCTGTCATAAATCCTATGAAGTCATGCACAAAATCTGGACATCATTTTCTCCAGTAGGAACTCACTGTGTTGGGCTTGATGTATTTCACAGCTTTTTCTATAACAGTGATAGCATCTTCAATGGTGTAATCCTTTCTTACTTTCATGGTATTCTCCCTATCAGGGTTCTCTTCCACAGCACTAACAATCCTTTCCATAGAGTACCATGTGTGATGAGCATTAAAGATCCTTGTGACACCCCAATCTAGAGGTTGAATTAGAGATACACTATTTGGGGGCAAGCAGACCACTTCAACAACTTTGGTGTTGAACTCATGGGATTCTGGGTGGCCAGGGACATTGTCCAATATCAAAAGAATGTTGAAAGGCAATCCCTGGGGTGCCTGGGTGGCTCAGTTGGTTAAGAGGCTGGCTCAGGTCATGATCTCAGGGTCCTGGGTCAGGCTCTGAGCTCAGTGGGGAGTCTGCTTCAGGATTCTCTATCTCCCTCTGTCCCTGCCCCCACTTGCTCACTCTCTCTCTCTAAAATAAAGAAGTAAATCTTAAAAAATAAAAATAAAAAGGGCAATCCTCTACGTACAAGGTTCTTTCTGACTTTAGGGACAAGCCATTAATGGGATAAATCCAGAAAAAGGGTTCGTGTGGTCCAGGCCTTCTTATTGTACAACCAAAAGGCTGGCAGCTGTTTATCTTTTCCCTTCAAGGCTCAGGGGTTAGCAGCTTTGTAGATAAAAGCAGTCCTGATCATAAACCTGATTGTATTTGCACAAAACAGCTCAGTTAGCCTATCCCTTCTTACCTTAAATTCTGGTACTGACTTATCTTTCTTATTAATAAATGTATTTTGTGACATTTTATTACAGAATAGGGCACTTCTGTCGACATTAAAAATCTATTTAAGGAAATACCCTTTCTCCTTAATTACTTCTTTTTCCTTTTTTTCTCCTCAATGATTTCTTAATGTTGTCTGGGAACTCATCTGCTGCTTCTTGCTTGGCAGAAGCTGCTTCTCCTGTTATCTTAACATTTTTAAAGCCAAAATTCTTTTTAAAATTATCAAACCATCCTTTGCTGGCATTAAATTCTCCAACATCAGAGCAGTCCAGGTGGCTCAGAGGTTTAGCGCTGCCTTCAGCCCAGGGCCTGATCCTGGAGACCTGGGATCAAGTTCCACATCAGGCTTCCTGCATGGAGCCTGCTTCTCCCTCTGCCTGTGTCTCTGTCTCTCTCTTTCTCTCTCTCTGTGTCTCCCATGAATAAATAAATAAAATCTTTAAAAAAAATAAGTTCTCCAACATCATACAATTCAGCTTCCTTTTAAGTTGTCATATAATAACGGCTTTTTTCCCCCAAATCATATTAGAGTCTATAGCTATGCCCTTCTTATAGCAATCCTGAGCCCACATAAAAGCTGCATTTTCAGTACGAGATAAAAGGGATTTTGCAAAAAGTGTAAGGTTTCTGCACCTGCTGGCAGAGCATAGTAACAGCTTCATGACTTTTCTTTTTTATAAAACAATTGTCCTTAACTGGATTCATTCATCTTGAAATGGCAGGCAATTATAGCTACATACCTCAATCTATGATACATATCAAGCAATTCAACTTTTTTCCTAAAGTCATGACTTTTCTCCGCTTCTTGGGAGCACTTCCAGCATCACTTTTCTAAAAATGTGACACATTTTTATAGGTCCCACGGTGTTATTCAAGGTTTACAGTATTGCATTAACCATGATAAAAGGGAAGTGAGAACCACCAGAGATCACTTTTAACTGTCATTTGCTATTTGCTGGAGAGGCAAACTCTTCACACAGAGATGATTAGTATCACACAGTATTTTAAGTGGTTACTGGCAACACCTGAGCTCACCACAGTAGCAACAGGAAGGAGCTATGAAATTATTCCAGTAGTACAGTATGTACTAGTTAATTTCATGCAATTATGACTTAATATTATATCTTTACATTTGTTTACAACTGTGAATAGTGCCATGTATGGTCTATAAATGTGTGGGTGAGTTTTGATAAGTTTTAACTTTTTATAATAGATTTGCATATATTTTATGATAAAATAGATTATATAGAATATATTTTATGCATTCATGACATATCTTTTATTCTTTTAGATATTTCTAGACTATGTGGTTCATCTGAGAATTTTTTGAAATTGTTGCAAATCTCCAAAACAATTTTCAATATATTTATGGGAAAAAATCCATGTGTAAGTTGGACCCATATAGTTCAAACTTATGGAAGTTTTAACCCACATAAAAGCTGCATTTTCAGTACGAATTTCAGTACTTATGGAAGTTTGAACTGTAAGTGTTGTTCAAGGTCAACGGTTTTACTAATGATTTTCTCCATTTTCTATATTACCTAAAATTTACTTCTGTAAGATATAAGGTCTTTCTACAATTCATCAAACTATTTGCTCTCACTTATGATTCAACAGATTCTCAGGTTCGCTTTTTTTTGAAAGCATAGGTTTCTGACACTATTGACAATATGGAAAGGCAGAAACACAAGGGAAAAAAAAATGGATAGCTTGATTTACATTGTTACCTCTGTATGAACTGAGAAATGTTAAAATATTCTGCTATTTTATATAAAATCAATTTTTGTTACAATCATATCCTCTCTCAGTTTGTACAGATAACTATATCTTAGTTGTATTTAATCCACAACAAAAAACTCTAATCCTCAAAATTTTGCAGATACTATAGATATTTATATATATATTTTTAAAGATTTATTTATTTATTCATGAGAGACACAGACTGAGAGAGAGAGAGGCAGAGACACAGGCAGAGGGAGAAGCAGGCTCCTGATGTGGGACTCCATCCTGCATCCCAGGATCATGACCTGAGCTGAAGGCAGGCGCCCAACTGCTGAGCCACCCAGGCGTCCTGGATGTTTATATTTGATTTTGTTTTGTCATGATGAGGGATCCCTGGGTGGCGCAGCGGTTTGGCGCCTGCCTTCGGCCCAGGGCGCGATCCTGGAGACCCGGGATCGAATCCCACATCAGGCTCCCGGTGCATGGAGCCTGCTCCTCCCTCCGCCTGTGTCTCTGCCTCTCTCTCTCTCTGTGACTATCATAAATAAATAAAAATTAAAAAAAAAAAAAAAGACTACTGTTTTGTCATGATGCCACCAATATCTTGGTTAGATGGCTGCCACTCAAGGTGAGTAAATATGCACATCTCCTTCCCTTTGTACAGATTAGGTAGGCTTTGGTTTGGTCAGCCATTAGTATTTGTAAACCACCTGTGAATTGATTTTGTACTAGACTGTTAGACTCTATGCTGAGTAATAGAGCTCCTGGGTGGATAAGTTCTAGGGTTCTTCTTGGTATATATTTAGACAGCTCAAAAATGCAAATAAACATACTACTCTTCCAGGTAGTGTGGACAAAAGGTTCAGTGCCATCCCTGACTTAGATTTGTCATTACTTGACTAGGATTTTCTTATATGTGACAGGCGCCCCCTAGTGAATAAAGGGACTTAAATTGGCCTCTATTACAAAAGGCTAGAAAAATATCTGAAGCTAGTTTAACAAGTTCACACTGCATTATACAAGTAAAAGAGAGAGGAAAACAAACCATAATAGACTCTTAACTATAGAGAATAAACCGAGGGGAGGTGGGTAAATGATGTAATGGGTATTAAGGGATGGGCTAAATGAGTAATGGGTATTAAGGAGCACACTTGTGATGAGCAGTGAGTGTTATACATAGTGATGAACCACTAAATTCTACACCTGAAACCAATTTTACCATATATGTTAACTAACTAGAATTTAAATAAAAACTTGGGAAAAAAGATGCCAATTTTTGTGCATGTGAATACAGATGAGAGCGGGGATGTGTTCTCCATAAAAAGCATCCAGGATTTCATAACATAAAAGTAGTAATCAGTTTTCTAGATGAAGATCAAGCTAATCTGAACTTTGCTAGGTCATCAAGGTACAGGAGTAGATCACTGATATTTACTCTCCAGGTATTACAACTTGACTGGGTTTTTATAAAATATATTTTAAATATAGATATCTATATATCTATACCTATATATGTCTTCTGAAATAAGTATGATACACATAACTTGGGGTCGAGATTTGAGAAACCATAATTTCAATCCAAAAACTTTAATCTGGTAAATATATTTGATAAATTACATTTTTAAGGTTAATTTCAGGAATAGACCATTAAAGAAGACAGGTTGCTTGATAAAATCAGTTACATTTAATTACCTTTTCTCTTCCTAACGCTTCTGTCACTTACAATAGTTTTTAAGTTCTGAAATAAATATGCCATAATTTTGACATCGTCATACATATTAATTATTATAAGTAATATATAATAAAATAAATAGCATTGGGTTAGGTCCTCAACAAAGAACCAAAAATAATTCTTACTCTCTAGATGTTTCCAATATAAAATAAAATTAGAGTATATAACCAAGTCAACTGGAAAACAAATAAATAAATATGATAAAAAAACAGTCTTCACATTTTAACGGTGTCAAAGGGAAGAAGCAATCACACACCTACTTGATTCAGTGGCCTTCAAATGGAGCATCCTAAACCAACAATCAGAGGAAAGGTTAAACAAAAAGTAGGTGATGTGTTTAAATAACAAGTAGGTAGGAAGTTTATTGGATCACTCTCAAAGGTCCTGTTTGATGTCAGAAACTATCAAGAACAGTATGTAGTGTGTATTTGCAGCACTCCAGGGGTTCACTTTTCAGGGGGTAGATTAGCCAGCCTGTTGCCTCCCACCTTATCATCTAAACATTTTTAAAAATTTTTATTTTTTAAAAATATTTTATTTATTCATTCATTCATGAGAGACACACACACACAGGGAGAGAGAGAGAGAGATTGAGAGAGAGAGAGAGAGAGGCAGAGAACAGGCAGAGGGAGAAGCAGGCTCCATGCAGGGAGCCCGACGTGGGACTCGAACCCAGGTTTCCAGGATCACACCCAGGGCCGAAGGCGGCGCCAAACCTCTGAGCCACCAGGGCTGCTCCTAAACATTTTTTTTTTAATTAAAAAAATATGTTTTCTTATTTCACCTAGAAAGTTGCCTCCTTTGCCTGCTGGGCAATTATCCTTTTACATTCACCTGAACTCCTCCAGGTCCAAGAGGACTTCTCCAACTGCAAGTCCCCTCTTCATCCTCCCTCTTCTCTGAAACTGTAAGGACCTTAATTTAATACAATTCTATTGCTTTGATGGTTCCACGTATATTCAAAGAGCTTACAAAGCACATGCAAGCATTCATTCGAATTATTTGCAACCTGGTTAACGAGTAGACCCCAAAGTCCATTCTCCACCACTGCAGCTTGGAAGACAGTATCACTTGACTAACTTAGAGGGATAACTTGAGCATTGCTCTTGTCAGGACAGGCATGTGCTGGTGGAGGTGAAAAAAAAAAAAACCAGAACCCCAAGGAAATAGAAGGGAATGACAGGTAGGGACCAAAGCGCCTCGCCTACCTCCTCCTTGCCCACAAAACGCCCATTCTTCCCCGTCCTGTTTTCCTAAGATGTAAGAGGGCGGATGCCAGGTCACCCGTGGGCAGGCGGCGTACTCCTCCGCAGCGCCGTCGTACCCTCCCGCGGAGGATCGAGACCGAGAAGGAGACTTGCGGAGACCTGCGGGGGGGGGCGGTTAGAGACCCGAGAGGGGCCAGGCGCCTCGCTCCCGCGCGACCCGAGGGAAGGGTGGGAGACGAGAGGCGCGGGACGGCGCGCGCCTGCGCGGACCCGGCTCTCGCGGTCCCACGGCAGCCGCATCCCTGCGCAAGAGTCCTAGCGCGCGGGCGGGGGGAGGGGCGCCGGCCCCGCCGCCTCGCGCGCGCCCACGTGACTCGGGCCGAGGAGATTGGAGCGGCGGCGGCGCGCGGCGGCAGACTGGTGCAGCGCTGGGCGCTCACGGCGACGTCTCCTCCTCCTCCTCGGTCTCGTAGGAGCCTGGACGGCACCTTCTCCTCCGCCCGGCTGGTCCACGCGGCCGCCGCATCCCTGTCGCCGCGGCGCCCGGAGGAGGAGGAGGAGGAGGAGAAGACGCCAGCTGGGCCGCCGCCGTGAGAGGGGAGCCCGGCCGCCGCTCGCTCCGCCGGCCGTCGCCTCCGAGGTCCACCCTCCCGGGGTGTCTCCCTTTTCTCCTCCCCGCGCTCTGCCGCCGGCGCCCGCTTCCCGCCGAGATGGGGCTCCTGGACTCGGAGCCGGGCAGTGTCCTCAGCGTGGTGTCCACGGCGCTGAACGACACCGTGGAGTTCTACCGCTGGACCTGGTCCATCACAGGTAAAGCAGCTGGCGTCCCCGTCCGGGTCCCCGTCCCCGGTCCCCGTCCCCGTCCCCGTCCCCCGCCCGGCCGCGTAGTCCCGCGCTCCCTGCGGCTGTTGGGATGCTGCGGATCAGGGCAGGCGGCGCGGCGCGGGGACCGCGGTCGGGCACTGGTTAATCGGATCCGAACGTTAAGGCCTCCCCCTCCTCCTCCCCCCACCGACGCTCGCACGGTTTTCCTCTGAGCTTCCATCTCTCATCAGCTCCTCGGATGCTGGAGCTGACATATCAGATGGAGCCGGTGCTGCTAAGAGCTCGGCGCAAGAGCCACTCCGCCCTACCGTACGCCCACATCTCCCGGTTTCATCTGACAGTTTTAACTGATGCACAGGATTGATTTGAACATTAACTAATAGTCCATTTGGAGAGATGGTTGGGGGAAGGAGGAGGGCTCTAGTGGTAGCTGTTTTTTTGCTTCTTGGGCCTCCTGGTTGCTTTGACATAACCTGCTAACCTGCTAGGATTTTTGTCTGGCTCATCCATCTATACTGTAATTTGGAATAAAAAGTAAAAAAGCCATTGTTTGGCTTCTTGAACCTTGAAGAATGTCAGTTTCTGAGGCTTTTTTCAACAGCAAATATGCTTGAGGTGATTGTCTGTAATGGCTATGCGCAGTGCAGTGCAGTCAGGGGGAGGGGGAGGCTAAAATACCCGGGAAAGAAATAAGTCTTTAGGAAGGGGGTCTCTACAGCAGCACCTAGAGGTTGTCCCAACAGCCTACACATACACAGTTTTCTTAAATTAGCAAACTTTTCCCTTGAGCCGTTTGGGTTTATTTGACAGGGATCATCAATTGGTTGATTTATGCAGCTCCTCTAGTGGAAATAGTTGTGCTATTTTGTTATTTTTCCATTTGCCCATTTATTTTCTTAATTCCCTTCAGTTGCTCTTGTTTTTTTAAAGGATTTAAAAGTGTTTTTTTTTTTGAAATAAAATATTAGCCTAAAAGGATTTTAGAAATGATCTTATGATTTAAAATTATCTAGTCCTTTTGCAGTATTGCGCTGCATCCCAGTTAGTGGAAGAGATTAACGTTTCGTGTTGTGACTCTGCCTCCTTTCCCTAGAAATGAAGATATATTCATGTAGTTTTGTATTTGTTGTTAGTGTAAATGGGACAATGGTTACAACATGATTGCAGTACGTGAGATACATTTTGTGGGGCAAAATGTGTGTTGGAGTTATTTCTGTGTGAGATAAAATGATTCTTTGATGTTGATGCGTCTTTAATAGGAATCTCAAGTTTGGCACTGAGAAATAAGCTATTTAATTGGCCATCGCAGTTGAAAATGGTTAAAAGACAGTTTTAAATGGAGTCTTTCCTCAAATCTTTCTTCTCTGCACACTGAAGTCATGCTATACCTACAAAAACTGGAAAGAATGTACCCTTCCCTTCATCTCTGCGATTTTGGTTATTTAGACATTGCATCAGGGTTTCCCATTACACAATTGTGCAGGGCTGAACATCAGCTTTGGCAGATAATTGCACTTTGCATACTTCAGAGTTCAGACATTGTCAAGGTCCTCCAATCTCCATAGAGCCAGAGCCACACCCAAAAGTTCTCATTCCTGTCTATCATTCCCTTCCTATCGCAAAGCTTTCCTACCTCTGAGTGTCAGAAAGAAACTGAGCACAAACGTAGAATACACCTTTTTGTGTTGGTTAATTCCTTCCTAATGATGCTGGTGTAAAAAATACCATGAGTGAAATAGAAAATTTTGTGCAGTTGCTTCATGTGAAAGCTTGCTGCTACTCTGTGAAGGGCATATAAAATAATATTTATTATAGGCTAAGCCTGAGAAAAGAGAGTAACCACTGGAGCACAGCTGACCTCTCACTAGCAAGTCAGAGGCAAGCTATTCACCCCTGCTGTGGCTATCCACTTACGAAACTTGAGACTGCTTCCTTGCTTTCTGTAATGAGCTACCTAGTGTAGGTAGATGGTATTTCTTAAACCAACTTAGAGGCTTAGTGGGATATAGTTTGTTCTGCCTTGCTGCTATGAAGAGGAGTATTTTAGGATTCAGCCAGAATAGACCTGAACCCTATGATGTCTCATTTCTTTTCATCTCTATCCCATGCTCTCTTTGTTCCCTTTCTTTGACTTACTCACACTGCTCTGATTCCTCCAAGGATCTCCTCTTGCTATAATTTCACAAAAATCTGAGTGAATGAGTTTCTAAGTAAGAGAGTAGCTTATTAGATGAGGCTGAGTAAAAAGTTGATGAGTCAGATGTTTGGAAAGAGGGGGAAATAAGACTGGGTGGAGAGAAAGATGGTCTTGAGAAATCCTGGTGAGTATGGCGAAAGGATACAAATTATTCAGAGAGAGCAAGATATGAACTAGGCTCCGTGCCCTCCCTTGACTGGCTCATCCCCAGGTTGTAGTTCCATGCTTCTGCCTTTGTTTTACTGGTTCATTAACTATTTCTCCCTACTGAAGTTTCTACCTAAGTGTAAATGAGTATATCTACTTTGGACTGTCATAATAAGAATAGTTACAGAATTCTAGAGTATATTTGATGATTCAAGAGGTTTTTGCCCTCAGGTAGACAGTTTCTAGAAAAATACCATTTTGTGCTATTATATCAAATGGTGCTATCTAATAAAACATAAAGCAATATTCAAGGTAGTGTATAAAAAGCGGGCTTTTCAAAGGCACATCTCTAGCAAATATAGAATATAGCCCATAGAGTATTAACACAGAAAACGTTACTTTTACTGTAATTACTAGTACTTTATACATTGGTACTGAAACTTTGAAAAAGTTGTTCTTTTAGGAAAACAACAAAAATAATTTTCTACTTCCCTATATATTTTTAGATATTTTGAACAAGTAAGTTAGTCTCGATTTATATTATAGGAAAGTTTAGACTGATGTAGAACTTTATACTAGTTGGGAGCACGGGAATAAGAACTCTGATGTCAATGTGTTTTTTTTCCTATTCTTTTACTTTATGAGTACATTAAAATTATTAGGACTGGGATCAGGCTCAAAGTATAAATGTAATCAAAGTTTCATGTAGACTTTTAAAACATGAATCTTAATATTCTCCAATTTATAAATGCTCAAATTATCTATACTATCTGTTGTATTTCTTTATTTTAATAAATGCTTTTAAGTAGCCTTTTGTGTAAATGAATTTAGCATAGAAGCATCCTACAAAGCTAATAGCCAGGATGCGTATAGGAAAGCCAGATGGCTCCTGAGCCACTTATTTCTTTTTGACCACGTTTTTGTTTTTTAAAGATTTTATTTATTTATTTGACAGAGAGAGAGAAGGAGAGTGAGAGCACAGGCAGGGGGAGCAGCAGGAAGAAGGAGAAGCAGGTTCCCCATTAAACAGGGAGCCCAATGTGGGGCTCGATCCCAGGACCCTGAGATCATAACCTTAGCTGAAGGCAGACACTTAACCGACTGAGGCACCCAGGCTTCCCTTAACCACATGTTTTTAAACAGCCCATTGTTCATGAAGTATATACACACACATGCTCAGGGGGAGTTCGCATTGCTCTCTGTTTACAGATATAGTAGCCCATATTTTGATGCAAAATTTGTGTCTACTTGGGAATTGAACTTAGAGCATGGAAGGCCATCCTAGCTAGCCTTCTTAATTCAGTTTGGAGAGGCAGAAGAGAGAAGGGAAGAGTAGTACAGGAGGAAGGAAGACTGCTGTAGGATGATGATGAAATTTGGAAGCAAGACTTATATAATCATATATTCTTTCCTCATCACTTACCATGTGTGGGAATAGTTCTGGGCTCTGGAGAGAGAATGAGGATATTTGGTCACTGCCCCCATGCAGCTTATGGAGTTATGGCTCTTCCACCTTGCTTTGTATCATGGTCTAAAGGCATGATCTGTGATCTGTCAGAATCAGGCCTAGCTGGCGCATAGGGAAGTCAGAAAAGTCCTTCTTTACTATTCCTATCTTAACTTTTACCTGCACCATAGTCTTGAGTTAGAAGAATCTAACAAGCTTTATTTTTAGAATATTTTAGCTATCACCATGTGGAGTTGATGTTTATTTTGTCAGAGAGTGTTTGGATAGGTAGACTAAGGAAAAGGGCATCAAAGACTAAAAATTCATGGAAACTGGGAATGTTTTTAAGAATCAGTGAGTCATCCTGGCTTGCTGAAACTGGGGGCTTGTGGGAAGGGACATTAAACTCAGCTCAGATACTCTGGGGTAAAAGATCTGTCCCAGGGAGTGCTAGGTCCCAGAAGAGCATGTGTCTTACAATATATTTACATTAGTATTATTATTTGTTATAGTCAATGTATAGTCTTTAATCTTTGTTACTGTCTAAAATATGTTTTGTTTGTTTAGCCTCTCCTGGAAACCTGGTTACCAGTTTTAATGTATTTTCTCAAAAAGACATTCTAAAGTCTAGGCAGCTAATTAAAGACAAATAAGTGGAACATCACCAGCTCCTAACATGGCATCTTCCTTAGCTAATGTTTTCAGTGAAATCCTAGAGTTATCCTTCTCTCTCATAACCTCCCTCAAGCCTCTATGAGATCCATACCATTTTAGGTTTTTTTTGTTGTTGTTGGGTCAGTTCTTTTTTCTGATGGCTGACTCTTAGACTTAAATGTCTCATGCTCTTGTCCATTCCCCAGCAGCCTCGTAGCAGAACATCCAATCACAGATGAAATTACAGGAGGGTAAAACCATGCAAATTCTAAAACTGGTGCTGGGACAGTTTTATGTAGTTAGATATTTTGGCTCAGGGAGACCATGTTTTAGGAATTAACATAGGTAATCAGACAGTGCCTATGTGAGCCACAAAAAAAGTTGGTCATCCTTTTAAAACTGAAGTTGTTAGATTTTTTTTTCCTCAAGTCATGTGCTAATGTCATTAGTGAGTAATTTAGTAACCTAAGTATTATTTTTGGATTTTTTAGTCATTATTTCGAATTAGATGTAGAAGAACACAGAGAAGTGTTGTGTAACAGAATCTGTCTTTTCTCACTATAGATGGCTTTTTTTTTTTTTTCCTTTTCATGATTGAGACATTTCTCCTTTTAAAAATCAAGGTGCTATAGTTGTATTTTCCCTCGGAATGAGAATGAATTGAAAACATTTTTAAGGCTCATCAGGGTTTTGATTTTTAGAAAAGGGAGGGAACATGGCCTTTCAAAACCAAATTTCCTAATTTCCTTTTTAACCTGGTCAGCCATTGTATACCTGCCCGTGGACCTGCAGCTCTAACCAACTTGGGTAACTCCCCCTTGAGTAAAACCTGCACATGTCTATCTTTGTGTTTCTTATCACACTGTTCCCTTTGCCTTCATTGCCCTTTCTCCTCCAAATGTCTCCAGAAGCCCTCCTTCACAAAGCCTTTCTTGGCCAGGGTGCCCTGGAGCAGTTCATTCCTTCATTTGATTCCATCAGTTTAGCAGTTGCTTGTGCACTTTCTTGTGCGATTCCTTCTGTAACTCTATCATATTGGGCTGTTTTAACTTTTATTATTATTTACTCTTTCGCACTTTGTATTTTTCTCCGAAACACTAGGAAGTGCCCTTGTTTTTGTTGATTTGGTAGGTATCAAGAGATAACCCCCTTAATCTAGCATGATTTACAAATAGTGAGATATTTTGGATGCTAAGCACTAGTAGGGTTTGGTTCCATATTAAATTCTGGGAAGTTTTCTTTTTTTTAATGATCTTTATCATGAGTTAGTGGTAAATTCAATTGATGTTGACTATATCTAATGAAGGAATCAACCATTAAATCATTTATTAGCATAAAACAGTTACTTTCAAAAGATGTAAAATCAGATATAATTCTGTCTTCCAAGTATTGTGATGAGTGTGGAAGTGAGGAGGGCAGCATGGTGTAAAGAATGGGAAAGAACACTGGACTGGGAGTCATATGACCTAGGCTAGGGTCCTAGACTTTAGTCTCAGTGATTAGCAGTGAGAGTTTGGGCAGGTCCCTTTGTTTTTCCAATCCTGACTTTTTCATCTGTAAATTGAAAGAGTTGAATTAGGTAATATCTAAGGTTTCACTTGGCTGTTACATTCTGGATATATATGAAATTTTAAAAAATTCTTTAAATAGGTCATGCAACCTCAAATAAACATACAGTGGTCGGTAATTTAAAAACCTCACTGTGCAATAATTCCAACCTTGTCCAACAAACCTATTATTAGTGTTGCTAAGATAGTACATATAACAGATTCATATTTAATTCTTTTTACTCTCTTATCTGCCCCATAAGAAATAGGTACAGGAATAGAATAACAGAGGGAGGATCCCTGGGTGGCGCAGCGGTTTGGCGCCTGCCTTTGGCCCAGGGCGCGATCCTGGAGACCCGGGATCGAATCCCACATCGGGCTCCCGGTGTGTGGAGCCTGCTTCTCCCTCTGCCTGTGTCTCTGCCTCTCTCTCTCTGTGACTATCATAAATAAATAAAAATTAAAAAAAAAAAAAAAAGAATAACAGAGGGATGCAGTTATTTAAGTACCTGCTTTGGCGTAGCACTGTGTTTGTTGCTATAACACTGTTACCTATTCAATTATCTAGGTATTTTTTGAATAACCAAGAGTTATCTATTTTGTCAAAAATAATAGCATTAACATTAAGAAAATTAGTCTCTCTCTCTCTATATATATATTAGTCTGTTAAATTTATACTATATATTACATTTATTATGTAACATACAGCTTCTGAGGATGGCTTATTATGTAGTTTGGGGCAAGTGGTTTATGATTTTTTGGGTTTCATATTTCTACCTGTACCATGAGATAGTTGAAACTAGGTCATCTCTTATGGCCACTTTATTGAATCCTCATAATGTCTTCTAAAGTGGTAGCTTAAATAGTCTAAACTTAACCTTACTTTATATTTTTTTCTACAGAAAATGCAAAATTTTATCATATGTCATTGTAAAAGATTTTCAGTTTATAAGCATTTCTAAAATTTAGAAGTATGGCTTAAAATTCTTATAAAATTTCTACAAATAAATATGTCTTAGTGTAGGGGGAAAACTAAAGAAATTAAATAATTTTGGTGTAAGTATGTTCTTTAATCAAATGTTAATTTAAAAGATCTTGGTTTTGTCATATATTTTTATTCATGAAATATTGTAATTCTTAAATACTTCTCAATATATTTTATGATTACATTTTATTTAGAATATAAGTCTTGAAATTTGAAAGGGAAATACATTAATCTATTGAAGGAATCAGTTATTCCCTGTTAGGTGTAATCACAGAAAGGCATTTGTGATTTTGAGCTGGAGTAGTCAAAGGAGTAAGCTTTGTTTTCATTTTTATTTATCAATTGAAAACTTAGGCACAGGTATATATTGTTAAAGAGTTTCATACAGCTTTGTACACCCATGTCCATAAAGTATTATTCACAATAGCCAAGAGATGGAAAATGTCCGTTTGTGAATGAGTAGAAAAAATGTAGTATATACATACAAAAGAATGTTAGTTAGCCTTAAAAAGGAAGGAAATTCTGACACATGCCACAACATGGATGAGCCTTGAAGACATTATACTAAGTGAAATAAGCTGGTCACAAAAAGCAGATATTGATGAATCCATTTATATAAGGTCTCTAAAGTAGTGTAATTCATAGAAACAGTAAGTAGACTGTTGGTTACCAGGACCTGTGGGAAGGGGGAGATGGGGAGTTGTCCAATGGGTATAGAGTTTCAGTTTTGCAAGATGAGAAAGTTCTGGAGATTGGTTGTACAACAGTGTGAACATACTTAATATCATTGAACTATACACTTAAAATGGTTAAGTATGTTTTGTGTTATGTCTTTTTTACGATAATTTTTTAAACATTTCATAGGACATTAATATAGTACCTCTAGACATGATGTTTCTTCAGTGTTCAGTGGTAAAACAATTGATTATGTGAGTAAAGGAAAAACTCATTCAAAATGGAGTTGGGGAGGCATCTGGCTAGCTCAGTCAGAAGAGCATCCAACTCTTGATCTTGGGATATGAGTTTGAGTCCCATGGTGGGAATAGAGATTACTTAAACATAAATAAATAAATATTTTAAAAATGGGGTTGAGAACTTCTGAAGGAGGACCTCTCAGGCATGTACCACTTGTCACAGCCTACTTTATACACTCTAACCTACAGGAAAAGGCTTACTTTAACACCCCAGCAGAAGGAAGATTTTTTCTTTGCCCAGCAGCAACCCAGCCAGTGAGAAGTTGCCACAAACCTGAACTCTCACCCTTTTCCAATGGATCATCCTAAACAACCCCGCCCAACTTATTATTTTTTTTCTCTGTTAAAAGGATGCCCTCCTCCTTTGTTCTCAGGGCTTGTCTATGGTTGACTGTGGTTTACGTGTCCAAAATTGTAATTCCTCTGCTGTCCTCACATAAACTCATTTTACTGGTAAACTAATGGCTATTTTATTTTTCTAGACAATTTTTTAATTATTATTATTTTTTTAGCTTACAGTAGAATAGCTTTATAAAGACAATGAATAGCTGTTACCTAGAAAAGTGCCCAGTGCTAGAAAGTAGCAAATAGCAAGGAAGACAAACTTACCTTTATTTTTTGTATTTTGGGTTTTTTTTTTTCTTTACAATTTTATGAAGAACTTCCCAACCCTCGAAGATAGGCCTGGCAGGCATTGTTATTTTCATATCTTTAGAAGTCTCTGAGAGTCATAGAAGTTAAGTTATTTGTGGATGAACACTGTAGTGGGACTGGGCTTAACAGGTTGTTTTGTCTCTTAGTCCAGTGCTCTTGTCTCATCACACTAGCCAAGCAGGAAAGCAATAATCAATCCTCTGACCTATATATTTTTTCTTTACTGCTATCTTATCTATATAGTATCACTACTTAGAATATTAAAAATCTGAACAAAGTTGTAATACCACCAAAGGTAATCTGAAATGCTCAAAGGTACTATAAGTGCTGTTGTATGAGATGAAACTAAAAAGTGACATTTATTTTCATAAATTTATATATTTAAATTATATATATATGAATATACATATGTAAAAAATGGTAGCCTGAGAAGATGAAGTTGACTTCTATATGGTGGAGTGGCTAGGACAAATAAATTATGTTCAAAGAGAATTACGGAAATATTTGCCAAATTTCACAGTTTAAGAAAACTGAAACAACTGGTAATTAGTGAAATGGAATAAATTCAGGACCAATAGTATTTTACTCATTGGATACTCAGCTTGTAGAATGTTAGCAAGAGAATATTAGGCCACAGTTCCCATTAAAACACATATACATGCCCCAATGGTATCTTGTCTTTTTTTTTTTTTTTTTTTTTGCTGAAAGTAAACATAATTTCAGTTTTCTTAAATCTGTAAGATCATTAGTGGCACTAAGGGGAGGATATTTGGGCTTTGAACTAACTCCCAGGTTAGCACAGGGAGGAAGTTTTATGACTGCATTTTCTGAGAAGTCAAAATGTGAAAATGAGGTAAGAAAGAAACTATTTATCTGCATTTTACCTTGCCTGCCAGGATGTGAGGTATCATTCTCTTATATCAAATACATATATATATGATGAAATATTCATAAAATTGTGTTCATAGGGAAAAGGAAGACAGTAGCAAAAAGTGGGGGGATTTGAGGCAATAAGTCTGGGGGGAAGATACACAAGTGACTCTTGAATAATGCAGGGGTTAAGGGATACCAATCCTCTGCACAGTCAAAAATCCACATATAGCCTTTGACTCCCCCCCAAATTTAACTGCTAATAGCCTACTCTTGACCAGAAACCTTACCATAATATAAAGTCAATTAACGTACTTTGCTATATGTATTATATACTGTGTTCTTACTGATAAAGCTCGAGAAAAATGTTATTAAGAAGATCATAAGGAAAATGCATTTACAGTATTGTATTCATTGAAAAAAAAATCAAGAATTTAAGTTGCCCCATGTGGTTTAAACCCACATTGTTTAAGGGTCAAAAATATATATATATATCCCATTTTTTAACGATGGATTTGGATATCATCTGCACATAGTAAAACTCACTTCTGTTTATTGAGCTTCTAGTACAGGACTCTTTTGGACTATGAAATGCTGTAGTGTGCATTTTGTACACCGTATTTAATGTTCATAGTATCCCCATAAGGTAAGTATTATTTAATCATTCCGTGCTGCAGAAATAGGCTTTAAACTATACAGCTGGAAAGTAACGGAGCTGGGACCTAATCAAGATCTTTCACCTTCCCACATCAATGACCTTTTCCTAAGGCAGGCTTCCTGTTCATCAACAAATACTGTTTTACTGTCCAGTAATAATAGCAAACATTTATTGGATGCTTACTAAGTGCCAGGTACTATGTCTAATTCTTCACATGTATTATCACATTTAATCCTCATACTCCTTTGGGCTGCATACTATTATTTCCTTTTTCCAAGCAAGTGAACTGACTTTTCTTGGATCTTTTCCATCTACTACTTGCCCTCCCAAATTAAACCTCAGAGTAATCAGTCTCCAGCTTGTAAGGCACACTGATTCACTCAGCTCATCTGTGTCATAGACGGTCCTTTCTCCTTTTCAGCTTCCGAGTCATCCCTATTTATGTATTCTCTGTGGGAAATTTTATTATTTCTCTCACTTTCTACCTTTATCATGATCTCTGTTCAGGCAGACTTGGAACTTAAATTCTTCTTTCCTTTTTTCTGTTTTTGAACTCCTCCATCCATTCTTTCAGGCACTTAGGTGACTGTGTAATCCCACTGAGTTACATAAAACATCTTTGCCCTCTTGTTCCAAATGCTTTCAGGCCATTTGCCCCCCTCACCCTCTCAGACACTGCAATATATCTTGCCTTGCTGGTGAAGACCTCATTCCCTCCTGTCTGCCCATCGTATACTGACCTCTTGGTCATTTTTTAGCCCAGCCTCTGCCTGGTCCACCTCCTCAAGGGCTGTCCTGTCCTTACATTCATCCAGGCACTCTTTCCAGCTAAAACTGTCATCCTCTTTCCTGAGGACATAGAGCAGGTTAAAGCAGAAATTTTCCAATCATCACCCTGACTCAGTAGGAACTGATTGGAGTCTCATTCATCCACCATCCTCAGAATCTGTGCTTTAGTCCTAGAGTATATCTCAGATCATTACCTGTCCATTGTATCCAGTTGTGTGATAACCCTTTCTCCTTTACTTCTACCTTTTTCACCTCACTGATACCCAAGATCTTACGTGGGGTGGAGCATATATCATGCATCACATTTTAAACTAGAACCTAGAAGAGGCGTTATGGTGGTTATTTGGTTTATCCCTATCATAGAAAATTCTTCTCAAACTGCTTGACAACAGTTACCTACATTTTTCATTAAAAATTTAGCAACAAATGTCTGAAGGCCTTGTATACTAGACATTGTTTTAGAGATACATCAAGGAATAAGGACTGTGGCCCTCGCCCTCATGACCTTTATAATAAATGGAGGAAGACATTGACCACCTCCTTAAAAAAAACTTCAGCTTCCTTTTGGTGGGCCTCTAGTGTAAAATGTGACATTGTTTTTTTTGTGTGTGTGTGTGTAGTCAATAAAGGGAAATGGATTTTTAACAATATCACTTGTATATTAGTGCTTAGTAGAGAGGTATAAAAACATGATGTTGGTTTGCAGCTGTTGGTTCTAAAAATAGTAAAGAAGGATGAATAGTTCTGGAGAATAGTATATAGTACATACATCTTGATGTCTTAAATATACTCTGGAAGCTACTCACTATTTCTAGTTGGTTGTTAGGCATGTGTTTTTCTTTTGTTTGTGGCAGGTTAAATACATGTAGATATTGTTAAAAGAAAAAAGGTTATTCATTCAGGTAGACTCTAGGAACAAATAAATAAAACAAACTTTTATGACTGGATTATATATTATACAGAATAGGCTTACATTTATGAGTAGACTAGAGCAGTTCTTAGATTTTAATGTGTAAATCACAGGGAATATTACTAAAACACAGATTCTGGCTTTGTAGGTCTGGAGTAAGGCCTGAGGTTCTGCATTTCTAGTAAGCTTCCAAGAGATACTTTTCTGCTGTTGTACCACACTTTGAATAGTGAGGGAATTGAGGATTCCTAATTTCTTTGATAATCTGCTGCTATATACTAAGATGGAAAAAGAACTAAAAATGTTCTTTTTTAAATTTATTTATGAGAGACACACAGAGAGCGAGGCAGAGACATAGGCAGAGGGAGAAGCAGGCTCCATACAGGGAGCCTGATGTGGGACTCGATCCCAGATCCGGGGATCACGCCCTGAGCCAAAGGCAGACATTCAGTGCTGAGCCACCCAGGTATCCTGAATTAAAAATGTTCTTAAGCTATTGATTTAAAAATATATTTAAGAAAGCCATACAATGGCATGTATTTCTATAGAACATTTAGTTGTTTTCTACCCCAACAGGGATTTTGTATATCTTTTAGAACTATTAGCTCTTGCTCACTCTACCTTTAATCAAAAGGGCAGTTGAGAAATGTCTCCAATGTCTACTCTCACAATAGCAGTAGCCTTAATAACATTTATTTTTCTAGAAACTTTGTGGCCTTTATTTGGTGGTCTGCTAGTCCTTAGCCATTAGCTGGGATATCTACTCTTGTAAGCCTCTGTGGCGATAGAAATAGCAGTACTGTCTCTGCCTCATCTGTGTGGAACACACTTAAGCAGACTAAAAGGACAGTGGAATGGTATGATAGAGGCAATCAAAGTGTGCTTTAAAGGTTTCAAGAGAGATACATATTTAATATTTGTAAGTACAAAGAAAGAGTTAATGTTGGAGGGGCTTCTTACAGAGGGCTGTCAATTTGAACCTCAAAGTAACTCTTTGGTTTGGATAATCTTATTATTACCCCCATTGCATAGGAGGAATTGTGCTTCAAGAATTTCAGGTCCAAGTCATGGGGCTAGCATATGATGGATAGATCTGGAATCTGGTTATTCTTAATTCAAGCACTGTTCCTTGCCCCTATAGCACATTCCCTCTGTTCCATGTATTTTTTTTTTTTTAAGATTATTTATTTATTTATTTATTTATTTATTTATTTATTTATTTATGAGAGACACACAGAGAGAGGCAGAGGCATAGACAGAGGAAGAAGCAGTCTCCATGGGATGCCTGGGTGGCTCAGTGGTTGAGCATCTGCCTTTGGCTCAGGGTATGATCCCCAGATCTGGGATCAAGTCCCACATCAGGCTCCCTGCATGGAGCCTGCTTCTCCTCTGCCTGTATCTCTTCTTCTCTCTCTGTGACTCTCATGAATAAATAAAATCTTAAAAAAAAAAAAAAACAAATAAAGAAACAGGCTCCATGCAAGAAGCCCGATGTGGGACTCAGTCCTGGGACTCCAGGATCGCACCCTGACCAAAGGCAGATGCTCAACTACTAAGCCACCCAAGTGTCCCTGTATCTTCTAAAGTCATCACCCACCTAGGATTATTTACTGGTTTTGTGCTCACTCTCGTTAATTCTAGGAATTTGGATGTCTTAGAAATTCAAATTTTTACTGATTTTTCTTTTGGGAGATGATAGCTAGCTTAGACTATTTGGGGAATAAAGCACATTCTAACTAGTAGACAACCTGAATTCTGAAAGTCTTTAAGAAAAGTCAGCCTTTCCAAAAAAAAAAAAAAAAAGAGGCCTACTGGAGATTTTTTTTTAAAGATATTTATTTTTTTGAGGCAGAGAGAGGAGAGCATAAGTGGGGGGGAGGGGCAGAGGAAGAGGGAAACCTTAAGCAATCTCCTTGCTGAACATGGAACCTGACACAGGGCCCAGTCTTAGAACCCCAGGATCATGACCTGAGCTGAAACTAAGCCAGCCTGTGCTCCAACATATTAGAGATTTTTAAGGAAGTTCCTTTAATATACACAGTGATATTTCCTATAAGAATTAATTACAATTGTTTGTATATAAGTAGAGTTTTCTTTCTTTTTTTTTTTTTTTAAGATTTTGTTTACTCATGAGAGAGACACAGAGAGGCAGAGACATAGGGAGAAGGAGAAGCAGGCTCCCTGAGGGGAACCTGATATGGGACTTGATCTCAGGACACTGGGATCACAATCTGAGCCAAAGGCAGATACTCAACCAATTGAGCCACCCAGGTGCCCCTAAGTAGAGGTTTCTTTTTTTTTTTTTTTTTTTTTTAAGTAGAGGTTTCTAAAGGATTTGGATTATTTCAAAACTATTGGATTATAAATATTTTATTATTATTAAAATCTGTTTTACATGTTTTTGAAAAAAGAGGATTTAAAAAAATAGCCAAAGTAATTCAAAATTCAGATACAGATTTGTTATGTATTGTTCTCCTGAATACATTATAGAATGTGTTGTTTTCTCTGTATACAAAGTTTTTAAAAAAATATGTATTTATTTGAGAGAGAGATATATATAATATAAGCAGAGGGAGAGGGAGAGGGAGACAGATTCCCCACTGAGCAGGAAGCCTGCCATAGGGCTCAGTCCCAGGATGACCTGAGCAAAAGGTAGATGCCTAACTGACTGAGCCATTCGGGTGCCCCCTCAGTATGTAAGTTATAAAATGTTCTGTTTTCTCAGTTTAAACTCTTACACAATTAATTATTGATGGTACTTTTTCTTTATTTTGGTTCAACTCTTTTCTTGGAAAAGAGGATTTAGTGGTTTGATTATTTTCAATAATAATGACAGTGTCAACATTTATTGAGCTCTTATTGTGTGTCAGGGACCATGTGTATAGCCATATCTTATTCCTCCCAGCAACCCTGTTATTATTCATAAAGCCAAAGAGACTTATGTAACTCACTCAGTGTATTTACCTAGTAAATGAGAGAGCTAGGATTCTAATGTTGGTAGACTGACTTGAGAGTCAATATTTGGAACCTAGATAACTTCTCCAGATCAGGAAGAAAAGACCTAGAAGACATCAAAGGTCTTGACTTTTAATGGGAGGGGTTCAGATTATTCTTGACATAAGACACACCTGTGTGAAAATGTGGTGTGGATAGGGGATAGGGTACAGCAGAAGGAACAATTCTGTGGCATTTATGTGTGCTACAACTTTTACATTTAATTATCACACATCAAAACCCTGGGAAGTAGTTATTTCCTCATTGAAGAGAAAAGAACAGTTGATTCTCCATCTATAACTGTCAATTGCCTACCCCATCATTTTGAAAACATCATACTCTCTTGCTTTCCTCAACATTATTTTCTATTTTTCTTTGGTTGTTTCACTGCCAATTTTCCCACTCCTCCCTTAAGTGCTCTCCAGTATTTGATCCTTGTTCATTTTATTCTCTCATTCCACGTGCTCTTTGTGACTTCAAACTCTGATGTGCTTTTCATTGCCAATGACTCCTCCATGTGTCCACAACGCCAGTAGTTCTCTGCAGCTTCAGAGCCTACTGGATGCCTCCATCCAGGAATCCACAAGTACTTCAGACATAGGATGTTTAAAAATTCACCTGATCATCTCCTTCCAGATCTGTTCCTCTTCCTTTATGCTCTGTCCAGGATCATGACTTCACCATCTCTGCTGCCAGCCATGCCAGACATTTGGGAGTAATCCTGAACTTTTCTTTCACTCTTAACTCATATCCGTGTCAGTCACCAAATCTGTTAATTTTACTTTCATATCTCCCTGTCTTGGCCATCACCACTGCAGCCTTCTATATTCAGGTTTCCATAATTTCTGCATTAAAGTGGTGTCCAAGTCTGGCTGCCCACGAGAATCACCAGATGAATTTGAGATCACAGTCCTAGGCCCTATCCAGAGATTTTGATTCAGTAGATCTGGGGTGAAGCCTAAGAATCTATACTTTTAACAAGCAGATGGTCCTTTTGTGGGTGGCCCAGCAACATAGAGATGTTTGAGAACAGTGATCCAACTGGTTTCCCCACCTCTTGACATCTCCTCTTCCCCTTCAGTCCATCTCTCACTGCTTCTGCCATTATCTTTTATAAGCTAAATGTGATCCCCTATTTTTAACCAATTAAACATCTCCCCATTATCTACCAAACAGATTCTAACTTCTTCAGCATAGTTTGTAAGACTCTCCCAGTTTGCCGGGTCCAGTATGACCTGTAAGTCTCTAGTCATTTCCTGCCATCTTCCTTTATAAATATCCTCTACCTCAGGCCTGCTTAGTTTCCAGAATAAGTGTATTATTCCTGCTTTGGGGATATTTATACATAGGGTTCTTTCTGTAAGAAGGCCTTCCTCCTCTCTGTTTGGCAAATTCCTCTTCTTCAAGAAAAATCAAATGTCTGTTCTTGAAGTCCATCTTGTTCCATCTCACCTGCCATATCACTGTTCTTAAGACTGGCCTCTTGTATTACACTCATGATCCTGAAAAGCAATAGATTTTTGTGTCTGTCTCCTTTTCTAGTAAATTAGTTTTCAGAGGTCAAGAACCAAATAACCTCCTCCAAATCACTTAGCTCAGAAGGGGTGGAGAGTCTGACCTGAAAGTCTGTTCTATCTATCCATCATGCTGTGTGATTTTAAGATAGAGATCAGGGTAAAAATAAAGACCTGTTGGTGGAGGGTATTTGCAGGAAGAAGGCCCACTTCAGATATACCATTTTGCCTCCCATTTGTATAAAGGTATAATTTACACATAATAAAATTAACTCCTTTTAGCTAACAGTTTGTGAGTTTTGACAAGCACATACAGTTGTATAACCATTACATGACCTTTTAATACAGATAAAATTGTATGATTAGTGACCTAATGTTTGTAAATAAATCAGTCCTACTTGGCAAGAGTTTTAGGAAACAATCAAAATGTTCTAAATAGAAACTATTTCCTGAGAAAAAGTTAACCCTTAAGGGTCCAGAAGGGTTAAGGTAATGTGTCTTAGTAATTCTTATTATTAAAATATAGTTTTTTGCTCCTGAACTTGCTTTTTATAATATTTATACATCTTTCTTAGAAGAAAGGCAACATAAAAATATGTTATTGGAACTTTTGAGTTAATGAAAGGCTGGATAATTCATTATTTTAAGGTTATATAAAATACATGAAGCTTCAGTACTCATGATTTTCCTTTGCTTTTCTAATTCCACATCTTTCTTTCTTTTTTTCTTTCTTTCTTTTTTTTTTTTTGGTTCCAGACTTGCAAGGGGACCTGTTAGTAATACTAAATTTTTATATCATTGTATAACACTATTGTGACTCACTCAGTCCTTTATAATGGAAAAGGGAACAAGTAAAAGAAGTATTAGATATTTGAATCTGATCAGAAGTACTAAGGGAAATATTTATGCAAATTTATAAAAACACAAATAACTGCAAAGGCATGGAGAAATATCACGCGAATATCATCATAGAATGGGATTGTAATGTTGTGGTTCAGGTTACTGACAGTTACTACAATTTCTATAATGGTCATTGGAGGTGGAATTTTTAAGAGTGTTCTGACCCTGGTGAACTAGAAGGGCTAATCTGAGAAGGATATGATGTGAACTGCGGCCGTTTATAGGCTGAAGACAGGATTTTGTTAAGTGATTGTTGATTGAACGCACAACTTGCACTGGTTGGATAAAGAAATGGGAGCATTACCTTTTTTCCCTGGAGCAAGCAATGAAGTAAAGATATGGAGCCTTATAGAGAGAGCACACATGCCCTCTAAATACTGAAGTGTTGTTGACATCAGGTTCAAGTTGTATGCCAGCATAAAGGAGGAACTGGGAAGAGCTATAGGAAAGGGTTGCTGGACACTGAAAAACTTGGAATATCAATAAATGCACTAGTAGATTTTATCTGAAGGGATGGAGAATAAAGGACTAATATGAAAAAAATTGCCCACTCATCATTTATTCATCAAATAAGTATTGTTTAGACAAGCTGATAAGCCTTACAGTACACGAATGAGAGACCCAGCTCCTGCCTTCAAGAGGGTTGCATTTTAGAGGAAGGTAACAGGACAGTGTGATGAGTGCCATTGTGGAATAGAAACGTGCAGGTACTTGTATGCAAAACAGGTCCCCTGACCAATGAAAATTGCCTATTTTTTAGGTCCAGTTTTCCTCACTTTCAATTCCATTCTTCTGCCTAATTATCATTTTTAAGAGTAATAATTTCAAAAGTTAAAAAAAAAAAACCTAAGGGATTATCTCATTTCTTGCTACTCAGAGGGTGATCCATGGAATAGTGACACAGAATCAGTTGCTTCCTAGAAAATGCAGAATCTTCCTAGAAATGGGCTGCACCCCAGACCTACTGAGTCAAAACCTGCATTTTTTTTTTAAAGATTTTATTTATTTATCATGAGAGACACAGAGAGAAGCAGAGACATAGGCAGAGAGAGAAGATGACTCATGCAGGGAGCCTGATGTGGGACTTGATCTCGGGACTCCAGAATCAAGCCCTGGGCCGAAGGCAGGTACTTAACTGCTGAGCCAGTCAGGCATCCCAGAACCTGCATTTTAACAATGCCTCTCTCCCTTGTGATTTTTTTTTTTCTCACTGAAGTTGGAGAAGCACTAACGGAGTTCCCCTTTTTCTAACAGGGTTTATAGATGAAGGGATGAAGACAGATTGTGCCTTTAAGGGCCTATGCAGAGTAGCAGAGCTGATATTAGAACTCAGCCCATCTGTTTACTGATGGAGTCTCAAATGCCTTTTCTATTATCTCTGTTATTTCTTATCTGCTCCCTTCTCCCTTTTTACTCTTGTTTGGCCTCTGTTAGTGTCTCATATTGTCACATCTTCAGCTTCTGACTCATGTCTCTTCCTCTCACTGTCTTTCTTATTTCTCTCTTTAAATATCTCTGTTGAAAGAGAGAATGGCACAGGCTAACCATCCAAAAAGAATGAGCATTTTTATTTATTCTTGATTTGGGGGAAATTTGGGGGCTTATTTCTCTTATTTTTTTCTACTTGTTGCTCAGAACTTACTTTGAAGTCAGCAGGAATTCTGTGTGTGATTAAGAGTGATAGCATTGGAGCACCTGGGTAGCTCAGTTATTTGAGTGACTGACTCCTGATTTTAGCTCAGGTAATGATCTCAGGGTCCTGGGACTGAGTCCCACGTTGGGCTCCACGATCAGCTGGGAGTCTTCTTGAGGATCTGTTCTCTCTCTCCTCTCTCCCTCTGCCCCTCCCCCTGTTCACACATGGTCTCTCCTCTCTCTCTAAAATAAATCTTTTTAAAGAAAAGAGTGTGATATAATCTGTGATATGAGAATCTCCTTACAGATGAGTTTATATTCCTTCTTTGTTACATAGGATTATCTCATAACAGAATCCTTTTGCTCTTTGTATCAAATGCATGGAAAAAACAGTGTCTAGTCTCTAGTTCTGGATAGGAATAGGAAGCCACAGCTACTCCTTCTCTAGTTTCTGAAGTAAGTAGAGCAGAGCTTTAGGATTTAGGAGTTTGTCTTAAGTGTTTCTCCTATGGGAAATAAATAAATAGCTAAATACACCATATTTAAGGGGACTTTGTCACAGAGGGATACGGTCATAGCGCGATATTATGACTATTAAAAAGTCAGTGATAAGATCATAGTGGTACAATGCCTTCAACAAAAGTCAGCCACTCATCTTTTAAGCCACACCCTCTTGTAAGAGGATTATTCTCTCTTGTAAGTGTTTTAGTTTATTTTTAACTCTGGAATATATTTTGATTTGAGTGACAGAACCATAATTTCCATGAATATATAGATAGTAAGCCTCTTCTATAAACTCTGAAATAAAATCAGTTTTTCACTGGGTGTTGTATGCAACTGATGAATTATTGAAAACTACATCTGAAACTAATGATGTACTATATATTGGCAAATTGAATTTAAATAAAATTTTTTTAAATCAGTTTTTGTTTTTTCTTGTTTTGTTTTTTCTTGTTTTTCTTGTTTCTTTGTTTTCTTGTTTTCATGTTTCGATGTTTTCTTGTTTTCATTTATTTCTTGTTTTTTCTTATTTCTTGTTTTTTTTCTTGTTCACATATGAAAACATTATGCATGCATTAGATTGCTAATGCATCTTTCTAACAACCTTTATTTCATAGAAACCATAGTTATGTCCCTTCCTGACTTTGGAGACTGTGTGATTAAACATTTCATTTCTGTGTCCTTCTTTTATCTTATTTTCTATGAATAGTGTACAGAAACAGACTAACTTTAAGTAAGATATTTTGAAACCTAATTATCTAATCCAGAGCTATTCTGCATATATAGTTTTAGTGAAACTGGCAATTTAAGTATGGTGGGACATAGTAATGAGCAATTAAGTTAAATTCATTTGGGCTCGGCTTTAGGAACTGATTAAAATGTAGAATTTTGTTATTGTTATTATTTTTGTTATTGTTATAAAATTATTATAATTTTGTTATTGTTATTATATTGTACATATATTATTATTATATGTTCTCAGCATAGAACATAGAAATGTTTTATATTACCAAGCATAAACTAGACATTAGATTCACAACCTATAAAATACTGTTTAGGTTTTAGAAATATAAATTTCAGTATCTTTTTATAATGTATTAGAAAGTCAATTTTTGTTAGCTCTATATTTCTTTATCATGCTTCTCTTAGAAATGTTACTTGTGGCAAAACTTTTATAAAATTGATTCAGGGTTGCGTATTTGAATGTTAAGGACAGTGTACTCATTTTAAATGAAATATTTACACATATATGAGGTAAACGTTTATAGTTTTAGAGAAAAGTACATAAGCTGGTTATAGTCATGGCTGAATAGGCTCATGCTATGAAAGAAAAAGAAAAAGGTCTTAAATATGATGATTTCCATTTAAAGAAATGATAGAACTGTAATCCCCCCTAATTTTTTCTCCCCACTGTAACTGTACTCTTGTCTTCAGTATCCAAAAGTGTTTCAGGAAATGACTTCCATTGCTCTACCTCTTCAGTTTACTATTCTTTTCCTGCTAGGCGCAAGGAAGGCGCAACTTCCAAACTGTACTGATACATTTCACATGTTTAATATGGAAGACAGGTTTCTCCTTAAAATATTTATCTCCTGTCAGTGAAGTCTTTCATCAACTTTTCATCCTCTGCTTGTCCTATATTTGTAGCAAAGTTCATTTCTTGTCTTTGTTCTCTTGGTCTCTATAAAACTTAATGTATGCCACATGTAGTGAAGCATTATTTTCAAAAGCTACTCACAGGAATTGGTCTCATTCCTTTGGTTTTAATGCCATGTTTTCTGTTGTAATTCAAAGAAAAATGACCTGCATTTGGCCAAATTAGGAAAAAAGCTAAGCTGAAATACTATAATTCCTAACAAGTTCATTTCAAACAAATTTAGTGCTTAATAAATTTTATGTGATTTTGTTCTCTCTAGATAAACGTGTGGAGAATTGGCCTCTGATGCAGTCCCCATTGCCTACACTTTGTATAAGTACTCTTTACCTCCTGTTTGTGTGGCTGGGTCCAAAATGGATGAAGGACCGAGAACCTTTCCAGATGCGTTTAGTGCTCATTATCTATAATTTTGGGATGGTTTTGCTTAACCTTTTTATCTTCAGAGAGGTAGGTTTACTGAAGTCACCTATTCTTCCCCAGGGTTATTAGAAATTAAGACATTAGAATATGTCAAACCATTATTGTAATATTGTATCCCAAGATAACTGTTGGCTATTCAAAAAGTAAAATTTACTTTATTGATATTTTTCATGTTTCGATGACAAAAATATGAGATATATGGAAAGTATAGGACAGTTGTTTATTTATTTATTAAAAAGATTTTATTTATTCATGAGAGACACAGGGAGAGAGGCAGAGACACAGGCAGAAGGAGAATCAGGCTCCACGTAGGAAGCCTGATGTGGGACTCGATTCCCAGGTCTCCAGGACGTGGGACTTGATCACGGGTCTCCAGGATCACACCCTGGGCCGAAGGCGGCGCTAAACGGCTGAGCCACCTGTGCTGCCCAGGACAGTTGTTTAAAATGGAATGTTGAAGCAGACATACTAGATTCCAAAATAACCATTATTAACTGACAGTAGGAGTGATATAACTTTTCTGAGACTCATTTTCCCCTTCTGTAAAATAGAGATTAAAAACCTGCCTTCCAGATCAGAGATAAATGAAATTTTTTTCATAGTATTTGGCACATATTAAGTAGCCAGTAAATAGTTGTAGCTCCTTATTTGTAATTCTTATTCAGTAGTTTCAGGTTTGTTAACTGATCAAAATATGCAGATGTAGGACACCTGGGTGACTCAGTGGTTTAGCGCCTGCCTTCAGCCCAGGGTGTGATCCTGGAGACCCAGGATAGAGTCCCATATTGGGCTCCCTGCATGGAGCCTGCTTCTATCTTTGCCTGTGTCTCCGCCTCTCTTTCTGTGTCTCTTATGATTAAATAAGTAAAATCTTTAAAAAAATGCAGATGTAAAATACTGATGTCAGGTTAAATCCTATTACATAATGTCATTGTATTTGGGTTTGAACAAAAATGAGTTAACTGTTATACATTGTTGCTGCTAATCATCATGTACTTTTCTGGACACTAGCAAATTCTCCATGACATTCTGAAAAGAAATCCTAAAGGCTAAGTTGATACAGGCATTTTTTTAAGTTATAAGAGTGGAAGGAATTTGTTTCCCAAGAGATTCTTCATTAAAATTCTGTATGAATTCAGAGAACTGGACTGGTGATGCTAAGAAAATAAACAGTACTCTTCTTTAAAGAAATCTGTAATTGACAGCTTAGTCTAGAGAATCTCAACTTCACAAAAACTTTTATTTAATTTATTTGGATACTTTGACCTCATTTGTTTGATACAAACCACTCTGGGTCAAGAATAGAAATCAATGTAACTGTTAGATCTGAGTCATGGTTAATCATAATTTCTCTTAATATTATAAAGTAGATGACAGTTGAAGTCTCAGTCCAAGAGTTACATGTTGTTTTTAATATAGATTTCAATTTTAGAATAAATTGGCACACAACAAATTTTAGAAACTCCACAACACATTGTTTATTGCATTTGAATTTCTTAGACAATATTGTTCTTTAAAGTAATTTGAAATGTTGCATATTGTGTTTAGTGTTTTGAAATTCCATATCTACTAAAACTTTGCTTTAAATGTTATTCCCCCTTTTTTTCTAGTTATTCATGGGATCATATAATGCAGGATATAGCTATATTTGCCAGAGTGTGGATTATTCTGATAATGTTAATGAAGTTAGGGTAAGTACATTCCTAATCCCATTAATCAGTAGAAGTGGGTTTAATTTTATAATCCCCACTCTGAAAAACCTACTTTCAAAGAATGGTAAAAGTGTATAGGATCATGTTGAATCAATAAAAGTCAACTTTTCTTTAAAAGTACATAATTGAAAAATTTTCATAGTTATAGTGACCTGTTTGGTTGTATGAGAATGAATATGTGTTGGATTACTAGAATGTAGCAATTTTAAAAAGTTCTATGTTTACTGTAAAGATGACATTTTTGGATTTTTGTGTTTTGGGTCAAGAATGGACACTCATAAAGAAAGTCTAATTCATTTGTTAAGAGCCTGAGGAAAAACAAATATTTTATAAACTATGTAATGTTTAGTAAGTTGAGCATTGCACAGTTTATATAGGTATAAACTCAGTTTTTATTATATTTGCAGAAAATAAACTATTGGTAATATGTTACCATATCTTACTTTCCAGTCACCCTTGACATACAGAAATTTATAAACAGATTTCAGTTATGTACTGTTTTCTTTGTTGTTTGTACATAGGACATACATTATAGAAAATACTTGACATTTAAAAAGTTGAGTTTAGGTACTATTATAGTAAGGTTCTTGTAAAATATTTTAAAACATTCACAGAGGTCACCTCTTACTGGATCCTTGGATCCTTAATCTCAGCATGTAACATAATCTTTCTGTACCATCTGGTGTCTTAATTAGAGCCCAGGAAAAGAAAAGACTTATTCATGTAAGTAGGATTATATTTATGACCTAGGAAGTATTTGTTATTTTTGTTTGTTTGTTTCAACTTGCAACTTTAAAGATTTTACCGCTTAATACAAAGTACTATGATTAGGTACTTGTTGCACTTAAAGCGGGAGAGACAGACACTAAGAGAGACCAGTGGCTACACAAACACACTTGCAAAAATATCTGAGGTACTATAGGCTAAGCATGAAAAACCAAAATACCTTTACAAAATAAATATCTCAGTTTCTTTACCATATTGAAAAACATAGCAGTATGAAGGCGTTTATAGCTCTATATTTAGTAGTTTGGTACTTCATGACATCTGGCTCTCTAACAGACTAAAAATTTTCTCTATATCATTGCCACTGGGTAAATAGAGACTTGGACTCTTTCTTTCCCATTACCCCCGCCCCCATGGATAGATGTCTAGGTTTCATACCTACTTAGGCAAAAATGACTCCATGCCTTGTACATTTTGTGCAATAATGATTGTTTAGGACTAACTTAACAATGAATAAAAAAACCATATGATAGTGTCACTCTGGTGTTTATAACATGCTTTTCCATTCTTTTTACAGATAGCTGCTGCTCTTTGGTGGTACTTTGTATCAAAAGGGGTTGAGTATTTGGATACTGTATTTTTTATCCTAAGGAAGAAAAACAACCAAGTCTCTTTCCTTCATGTATACCATCACTGTACAATGTTTACATTGTGGTGGATTGGAATTAAGTGGGTCGCAGGGGGACAAGGTGAGCATTTTCAGGAACATAGATGCATATATTAAATTATGTAAATGTGTTGAATGGAAAAGTAATGAGAAGCTGGGAATATGATTTGGTCTTTAACTTGCTTTCATAGTTAATTATTTCTGTGTTAATTTCATTTTAAAGACATATGAAGAAAAAAAAGAAATTTGAAGAAAGTAAAGCTTTAGCTTTTTACCTATGGCTACTTAAATACATAAAGATTTGCCTCTGAGATAAACATAAACTAATCTTAAATATAGCAAATTCAGATTTTAATGAGGAGTGGCTGTAGTGTTTCTGATTCAAAGGATACTAAGCTGGGGGTGCCTGGGTGGCTCAGTCAAGCATCCAACTCTTGATCTCAGCTCAGGTCTTGATCTCAGGGTCCTGAGTTCAAGCCTCACATTGTGTTCCATACTGGATGTGAAGCCTACCTAAAAAAAAAAAAAAAAAAAAAAAAAAAAAGACAAAGGATACTAAGCTTTAACTTCTCAGTTAGTTTGAAGGCTCCATCTCCAGTCCAAGCCCAGAGCCCACTCCTCTAAAATGGGCCTTAAATGAACCTGTTGGTTCTTACTCAAAGGTAATTATAAATAGCTTTGTTATAAAGGATCTGAATTCACATTTTGGCCAAGATATGTCTTCAGGCTTTCAGTTGCCTATAGACTAAAGATGTTTTACATCACTGAGCTGGAAACAGATTATTTCTCTCTAGAGAACCAAGGCTATAGGTCATTATAGTAGTACAGTTCACCTTCTGCTTTCATTTAAAATTGCTCAGAGACCTAACAAACAAGTACTATTCTGTTGATATGTTTATGGGCATATCTGAAAGCAATAATGAGGCTTTAAAAGTCTATCAATCTCAATCTACCTTTTATTAATTTTTTTAAAACATCCTTTTTTTTTTTTTTTTTTTAAAAGGAGCTCTTCTTTATTTATGATAGTCACACAGAGAGAGAGAGAGAGGGGCAGAGACACAGGCAGAGGGAGAAGCAGGCTCCATGCACCAGGAGCCCGACGTGGGATTCGATCCTGGGTCTCCAGGATCGCACCCTGGGCCAAAGGCAGGCGCTAAGCCGCTGCGCCACCCAGGGATCCCTAAAACATCCTTTTTATTTCATTATTTAAAAAAATTTTTAAGTAATCTCTATGCCTCATGTGGGGTTGAACTTAGGGCCCCCACCAAGATCAAGAGTCACATGCTTTTCTGACTGAGGCAGCCAGACACACTTATTAAAAACCTGTTGAAACAATTAAATGTACCATGCATGTCTTTTTTCTCTGAGAAAAATAGCTTGAAAAATAATATATGCAGCACTTTTTTATTATGGCATACATAAGCCACTGGGGTACTCCATTTGGAAACTTGCCTACTTTGAAAGTCCTTTGCATTTGAGGAACACGCATTTTTATTTATATGCTAAAAGCCAGAGTCTAAAGTTTAAAAAGACCTAACATGATCTGAAATCTTTTTCATTATTTCTACTTTACAGTTTTTATTCCTCATCTGTACTCAAGATTAGTTAGAAAATAATGTGGATTCATTTATTTTATGTTCAGATGGTTTATTGCCTATTAAAGTTTTCAGTATCTTGTAATTTTGTTTTTCTGAAGCATTTTTTGGAGCACAGCTGAATTCCTTCATCCACGTGATTATGTACTCATACTATGGGTTAACTGCATTTGGCCCGTGGATTCAGAAGTATCTTTGGTGGAAACGATACTTAACCATGTTGCAGCTGGTGAGTTAAATTCTTCTGAACTTTCTTCTGGTGAAACACTGAAAATATTTGAACTGACTAATTCTGAAGAGCTAAGTTATCCAGGACAATTTTCTGTTACAAATTTGGCTTTCTCTGTGCTGCAGCTGTGAGAGTTGAGGCTGCTTGGCTCTTGGAGTTTCTTGTTCATAGACCTAGTTGTCACTGCTACTAACCTTTTTAATGTTCTTAAAAGACTAAAAATAGCTCTTATCTCTCTAAAAGAAATGTTCTTTAAAAATATCTGTGAAAAAAAATATCTGTGAAATGGATGAGAAAAGATCTAAGCATAACCATAAAGTACATAGACTTATATATGACAGAAAAATAATATAGGTTCTTTCTCAGGTGATTTTTTTTTTTAACAAGATGTTATTATTACCTCTCTTCATCCTGCTCTTGGTTGAATTTTGTTTTCTGTTCCATTTTTTAGTCCTTGCTAACAGATCCTCTACATTTAGGATATAAAAATTGAAGAGAAGGCACAGAACCAAGGAAGGGTTGGGGTGAAGGAAGAGAACAAAGACAAGAGAACTCCTCTTACTGTCTAACACATAGTTCTTAGAGAGCAGAGCTAGGTATTTTCAAAGGCTAGCCTTTAGAGCAGACAATTTTCAGCACATATTCCTAGGAGGACTTCTTGTAGCATCTGGGTACCTCAGTGAAACATTCAAAGCAAGGTGTTAGTCCAGTAATCAAACTGGAAATCCCAAGCCAACCTGGCAGCTGTTCTTCAAGCCTTGGAATTTATTATAATTTGCTGTAATCATAGCATGTGTACAATTTATCAGTGGAATCACATTTGGAAATATTATTCGTCTCTGCTTTAAGTTGCTAAACAGCTGGCTGGCTGAACAGGAAACACAACTTTTGGGGAATGCTGGGTGTGAAAGATTCATTTGTAACTAAAATGCTACAGGAAGCTTCCTCCAGTTTTTGTGTAAGCTGTTTATATAGTTTGTGTAATTCAGTTTCCTCAGTAATTAGTAAATGGTCACAAGAAAATGAAGAGAGGACAAAAGTCATCTGAACTCTTTATATCTACTTTGTCAGAGTCCTCACCCGAGTCTTCTTGAGTGATGCCATACTTAATCACACCTATATGCATAAGCTTTTTTTGATGATTTAGGTTCTGAGAACCATTGTGAAATCAAAAGTTCTTAAAACCTGCATTTTGCCATGGAGAGTTTAAAGTTTTTCAGTCTAATATAAATTTGGGGCTCACATGGAATAAATTATTTTAATAATTTTTAATATACTAGTTAATATGGGTAAGACTATACTTAAAAGAGAAACCACAATTGCCCATTCCAAATAGGATGTTAATTTTGTGAAGAGTAGAGTATCTCCAAGCCATAAGTTTTCACAATAGTTAATCATGTAAGTGAATCTTGTAAAAATTTAACCCTTGTTAACACGTGGAATTTGTAATTCTTATATTGAGAACTATTCATTTGATATGTTGGAATTTCTACTGATTTGTCTTATCTGAATTACAAAGCATCTTAATTTTTTCTTCTTTTAAAAACTTTTAAAGTAGAAAGTGAGTTTTTCTTTTTGCACTTATTATCAAATATCTACTAAATTTTACCAAAAAATCTAAATTTGTAAAGAATAATGTTAATTCATTTAGAGAGAGAGTACACACATGTGCACACATGGAGTGAGGGAGGGACAGAGGGAGAGCAAGAGGGAGAGAATCTCAAGCAGACCCTGCTGACCATGGAACCCAGTGTGGGGCTCAATCCCATGACCTTCGAGATCATGATCTGAGCTAAAATCAAGAGTCAGATGTTTAACTGAGCCACTCAGGCACAACAAGGAGAATGTTAATTCAAATGCAGATTTACCTGTGTGCTATTTTATAAGAAATAAATAATGATAGGTTCACTTTTAAAAGTATATGTACCATCTTGCTGACAGTTTCATGAAAAGAAATCAGTCTAAAATTTGGGAGGAAAAAAAATCTAAAATAATATATGGTACTATTATTTCATTCTCTTAGGCCATTGATAACTCCCTATCATTAAACATTATTCAACATTATCCAACAAATTATTCATTGAATCCAGACCCTGTGCTAAGGACTCGGGAATCTTCAGAGAGCAACACAGAACCCTACCCTCTGAAGTTATATACTAGTGGAAAGATGGACAATGAAGAAGTTAAGAATTACAGATAATTGTAATTGTTAAAAAGAAAAAAACCCACATAAAACGAAAGCCCTCATTAATAGGGTTGAGAGGCCAGCCGGATGGAGGTCCTTTGTCCTAGCTGGAAGGAAGCTCTTGCTGAGGGGATGACATCTGAACTGCAGCCTGATGAGAGGGAGCTATAATCAGGCATGAAAGCCAAAGAGCTATTGAAACTTTGGACACTGTGGCAAGATTTGGGCCTATCTTAGCTAAATAGAAGATTCTGGTGAAGTTACTCACTGTTCACAGTAAACGTATCCTACATTGTTTTGTTTTTCAGGTTCAGTTCCACGTGACCATTGGGCACACGGCGCTGTCTCTTTACACTGATTGCCCCTTCCCAAAATGGATGCACTGGGCTCTCATCGCCTATGCAATCAGCTTCATATTTCTCTTTCTTAACTTCTATGTTCGGACATACAAAGAGCCTAAGAAAGCAAAAACTGGAAAAACAGCTGTGAATGGTATTTCAGCAAATGGTGTGAGCAAATCAGAGAAACAACTAGTGATAGAAAATGGAAAAAAGCAGAAAAATGGAAAAGCGAAAGGAGAGTAAATTGAACTGGGCCTTAACTGTTGTTGACAGTGAGGAAGCTCCCATTTCATATAAAATTTCAGGGAAAACAAGCAAATGAGGGTTTTGGGGGTGGGGAGAAAAAGGCAAATGTGCTCTATGTCTTAGTAACCTTTAGATAGAGTAAAGTGTTAAATACAATGCCCGGATGTTTTATTTATGAAGTTTTATTTTAAACATTTTTTTTTATTAGCCTTGTTGTCGTCCAGACCAAAGCAATCATTATGTGACTTTGGAGGCTCTCCCTCTGTTCACATCCGTTTGTCTAATGCATGACATTTTTCATGTATCTTATATACAGTCATTCTTCAGTCTGATGATCACAGAAACACAGTATGAATTTTTTGGCTAAATTACTATTACCTACTGATTACAATCAGTTACCTTACATTTTCTAGTCCAAAGCTGGAACTGTAGATACTTTAAAATTTGCACATTTGAATTCATTTGCTGACTGGTATGGTCAAATCTCTCCACCTCTAGTCTGAATATACCCTTTTGGTTGTAATTAAATTTAAAGAATCTGATGATCTCTGTAGACTCTTAGAGGCTTGATGATGATGGTGTTGGTGAAAATAAGAATTACAGTAAAATCCTGTCTAGAGACCCAAAGGTCACCATGACTTGCGGCACAAATCACTGTGGGAAACAATTTTTGATGAAAAGACAGCCTTTCAATACTCCTATTACTATCAGAAGTATATTATGAAAATTAGGATTATTGTCTGATTGGAACATGAAACAACTCATATCTTTATAAGTAACATCAGAAAAGAGTTACATTTATGTGCTGTTAGAAGAGAGTATGTTGATTTTTATCAGGCTTTCCTTGTTTTGATTTGTGGCTGTTACCGATTTTTCATATGTGGAAATATACCTACCTCTTCTGTTGGAAAGAACATTTAAAATTAAATAAATTTTAATTAAAAAATCAAGGAGTCCTCTAATGTAAATTTTACTATTAGCTTTCGAATCCGCTAGTATTTTTTTTTTGCCTTTTCTTTTTTTTTTTTACAAATAGCATACACCCAACTTTTCTGTGAAACTATCCTTCTCTTTCAATGTGATTAATTTTGGAGTGATATTTTCCTTATAACAAAGTTGCAAGATCTTATTTATTAACTAGATATGAAGTATAAACCCGTTTTGGTGCGATATTCTTGACTCCTTGGTGCTAAAGATCATTAAATTTAGTGTGTGATTGTTACAAGGTGTTAATTATTAAGACACAAAATGAATTAAAGTGAAGAGTAGTCAGAACGAGAAAATGAAGTTTACTATGTGTAAATGGAGTGTTTCATGTAATATAAATGAACAACTGGAAATACACTAGGAAAGAGAACTTGTACATTGTTTTATTACATTGGTTAAATTGTTAGGAGATGTTGACCAGGGATCATTATAGAGAAAGAAAATGTGACAACAACAAAAAAAGCATGAATATTTCTAAGTATCTCAACATGTCAAAACTGCATGTACAGGATGTATGCTGTTTGTGCAGACGAACTATTTTAGAATATTTGTAAACTATAAAATATTTATTGTGCATTAAAATTACACACCTTTTTCCCCAAAGGCATGCAGTCATGAGAAATATAGAATATTTGCAACATTTAAAATAGTTTGGCCTGAGAGGATTCAGCACCTTTGTCTTAGCTGCTCGGTGTGTAATGACTAGAGATTTGTAAATCTTTGTGAACATTCTGTACTGGTTCCCCAGACCTCTTCATTCCCTGCTACCTGATTTTAGCACAATAAATATACAACTGCTGTGGGAAAAATGTTTTTTTTTTTTGTTAATCAGTTTATTACATAAATTATCTGCTAGATGTTTGATTCAGTTAATATTGTAAATTTTTTTTTGCTGCCAATTTCTAATGTAGAAAAGATGTGAAACTAGAACTTAGAGTGTCTAAAATTTCTGGAGAAAAGCTTATTTTTTAATGATGGCATATTTTTACTTTAAAAGGTAGTCATCTTTGGAAGATCTTTTGGATCCAGATATAAAACGTATAATTTTCTTTTAAACTACTCTTCTATTTGTCATTTCAAATGTAAGCTTTAGCAGTTTTTAATGCTGTGGGTTTTTTGGTTCCAAGAATAAAGTGGAAGAGCTCTTGTGATCTTACGTTATGTTAGATCATTCAGCTCTTACTACACTTTTTAAAGTTCATTATCTTGGATGTCTTTAATCTATGATGTATAGCCTGTTCTGATAACTTTCATAATTTCTCCTCAGTCATCACACTGAGTTGCATGCCTCATACCTAAAAATTCGTGGAGGGGAACTACGTCCTTTTTTGGTAAAATTTTGTCACTAACTAAAGAAATGTTTTCATGCACAGAAAATGGAATTTTTAACATACTTGAAATGGCTAGAAATACCTTAGGCAGATGACAGTGCATTTTCCAATAGAATTATGGATGACTGTATCTCTTCTTTTTTCTCTTTTCTGTGTTACTCTTGATTTCATTTTGCTGATGGACACTGATGACTGATTTCACTTTTAGCATTATTAACTTAGTCATTCTCTTTTTTTTCTCTTCACACTTCCTAGGTATTCAAAAGTATTTTCATATGGACTTTTATATTCACATTTTAAAACATGGAGTCTAGTGGTTTCATAGTTTATTAGGAATATTTTAATTTACAGATTTGTTCCATATGTGCAACTCAGTTATCCTCTAAATATGAAAGAGAACCTAGAGGTGATTTTTGCTACACTATCCATCTGATAATACAACAATCCAGGCATTATGTACTGATAATTGGCACCTTTGCGAGAATGCAACATCATACTGAGCTGTCCTGTTCTCTCAGCTCTTGTCTTGTTGTAGCCTAACACTCAGCCAGCTGAATTCCTAACACCGTCTTCTTTATGGAGAAAAAGAGGGCCGTAGATTGTATAGGAGCTCAAGAGGAGTGCTAAGTACAGACCTGGGTGAGGTAGGTCGACTTGGGATCCTGCTGGGTGGTAGATAGGACTAGCAGGGCTGAGATGTTGAGCTACACACACAGGTACTTAAGACCTGCTTCATGAGACTGGTCGCTTGCCTCCTCAGCATGCAAGCAATTTTGACAAGTCACCTTGAAAAGCAAGTCCTTCATAGTGTATTTTAGCTTAATCTTAGGTGTTATTTAGGCAGATGCCATCTGAACCAGAGAAACAGTTATGAAGAGGCAGGGGAATATAAACATTTATTGTTTCAAAACACTACAAGATCATATAAGTATTAGAAGTTGATTTCCCTCATTCTCTCCCAAATTTCCCAATTTCCCTCCTAAATTATTGAGGAAAGGCACAGCTGTGAATTGAAAGGCATACTTTTTTTTTTAAGTTATAAAAATAGGATGTAACATGACTTTACATTTCTGAAGGGGATTCAGAGGTAGAAGTTAATTATAATTGATATATAGAACTACTCAGATGAAGACTGAGATTTTAGAATTTATCAGTAAAAGACCATGTGAGTTATGAAGAAGGTAGTCAATCAGCTGTCTTTAGATCATTATAAGAATTTTAGGTTTGTAAGGGATTATCTGAGATACACCTTGATGTTCTTTTAGACTTATAGCTCTAGGTTTTGCTAGAGAAATTGGAGAAATTAAACTTTTTCTTACCTGTTAAGAAAAAAAGGCCTAGTAATTAAATCTCCTTTTCTTTTTGTCTTTTTCATTTTACCTCATGAAGACATGTTTACATGTCCACATGTGAACAAATTTCCTTCATACTTTCATTCCTTGGAGATCTATCTGGTTTTAAATAGGAATCCCACAGAATTTTTTCTCTTTTTCTCACTCTCATAGGTGAGGTTCTCCCAGGGATTGTGTCCTTAAAGTAGTATCTCCTTTGAGAAAAAAATACATGCTAAAACACATCACTTGATATCTATCTACCTAATTATAATAATCTAATGCAGCTACCAGAAGGTCACATTGTAATTGAACATCTACATAGAGAATATGTCCAAATTAAAAGCCATTTTCAAAACAAAATCTTGGAAAGTATAAATAATTCAGTTATTTCTAAAAAGATAGGGTATTATTGGAAATTATTGGGTATTTTTCAGTTTAAGTACAAGACTATGAAGTGTAAAGAGAATTTGTCAGTCCACATGCATATTCCATATACTCAGTTCCAAGAATCCCTGAATCCCTTTCCTGCAATTTGAGAGAAGCCAGTTAGGTGCTCTTTTCCTCAGCTTTAAGACTTTTCTTTGAATTTGTCTTTGGGAAAAAGCAAAGCACCCAGTTGAAATTCCTTTTTTGTCATCTCTGATGCATCATATTTAAACTGAGTTTCTCCTCCCTGTGAGGAAGCTATCCTAAGAACCAGTCTTTCAAGAATAATGATTACCCAGCTATTTGGTAATGAGAGGGTGGTAGGTTATGAGTCTTGCACAGAAGGTAGAATTATGTTAGTGACACTCACACCTCACCTTTGAAAGTGGCTTGTGTTCTAATTTTGTTAATAAATCTGAGAATCAAATACAATGTTTACATTTTTATAAGCATATTATGCAGTTAGGGTTTATCAGTTGTACGTGCACAGTTGGTTTTAAATATTTTTTAGTTCATTCATCAGAGAAAATTTAATAAAGGTGTTATACATGGTCACAAAAGAACAAATAGCTGCTCTTGAAAGCTGTATTTATTCACCAACATTTAAGTGTTTTCATTACACTTGAATTATTACTGTCAGCCTATGTAAAAGTGGGGTCTGGTATTTTTTCCAGAAAGAAAAGGAGGATGGGAACCTGTGAGGCAAAAAGAGCAGAAAGATGAATTCGGGAAACACATTTCTCATTTCTAATTACAGTTGAGATTTGGAGTTTACATACTAGAGTCTACCCTAAATATTAACTACTTCAGAAAGCCAGCACCATCTGTAGATTAGTGTGCTAGATATTTATTGGTTCTATGAATCCATCTCTATCCCTTCAATATCTCTCCCTTCTTCACTCCTCCAGTGTTAGAGCTTAAAATATAAACTAGAAATTACATTTCTGATTCCCTCACAAATTTAGGTTTTGTCAACATGAGGCACTCATGAAATTTTTGGAAGTCATAAGGGAGGTGGATGCCATCCTTCTGTAGTAATGCAATTATATTAGTGGGCTCCTTACAGATGTAAGTGTTGGCAACAGCTGAATTACGTGATCCACTATCTTGACACTGCTTTTGTAAATGCAGGTAGTGGTAATGGAGACAGTGATCATGGTGGATGTGGTCATACTAATTTGAAGTCAAAGACTAGGGGTGGCCTTCTGACTCATTCCTCCAAGTTACCAGTAATCTAATCTTTTGAATTAAAGCACTCTCTGCTCAAAATACCTGAGTAGTGTCTATTTCATGCAGTGAGCCTTATCTAATTAAGTATTCAGTGCTAAAATTTGATCAGGAAACAAAGATGATATGAAATTGGTTACTGAACTAGTTGAGTTTACAGGCAGTGATAATGACCACTGGGAAATAATGACTACTGTTTTCCATGTAGCAAATAGCTGAATTTTTCACATATGGCCTCATAGAATGAAATCATTGTAAGCAAAGTCTTTGAACAAGTGACAGTTGCATGGTAGTATTATGATGAAAATGAGAAATAAAGAGATTTGAGTGAGATCATTGCTTCTGATTGCCCTGCAGAACTTCAGGGAGAAAAAAAGGGTGATGATCCAAAGTGGGTTGCAGAATTACAACTTACAAGTTCACAACATCGATAGTTTCCTAAGTGAAAGTTGTGGTACTAATTAGGAAAGTAGGGGGAGGGGGAGGACCTGAAGAATTGGAATGAAGATTTAGATTGAGATGAATCTGAGAACCTGAATCTCTAAATCCCATTAAATATTGCTGGCCGACAAAAGCAGTTCTCTTCCCCTGTCAGATGACCTCAGTTCTTTATTGCTCGAGATCCTGTAATGGCTTCAACCAAGGTAGTTACTTTCCAAGGGATACTGATTTTCCTTATACCTGCCATCTACTCTTTTAGTGCCATCAGATCTGTAAAGATAATTAGAACAGAGCATGTCTCAGGAAGACAAGTACAAAATCTACCTTGGGAGGAGATAGCTTGGAATGATAGGATTTGGCTAGTTTTACCTCCAGAAATGTGTAGGAATAGATCTAAGAGTGCTAAGCAAAGAAGGAAGAAACATACCTTTAGATTGGACTGAAATTATTAATATAGGTGCATTTACTAGAAATTCTTAAAGATAAAGCTCAACAGTGAGAGGTAGCTTTAATGACTTGGCAATTGTTTAAAATCTGAAATCACTGGTGGCCAACATTAAAATGAGCTATATGTTAGAAATTCATTGGAATAATGCAAAGCTCAGGGAGTGAGGAATGTTGGCGATGATTTATCATGTGCCATCCACTTGACCACCCCCTCACTATGTTTGAGAAATACATAGGCAAATGTACATTGGTCCTTGAAAAAGTAGTGTCTGTTTTCCGAAGGCTAGGGACTATAGGGGGGGAAAAACTCTTCTCCCACCTGCTTAGGTTAGTGAGTGAGACTTGTGAATTAAACTGACGAAAGACAATAGGAAAAGTTTATAACTTTTATTGATACTAACATTTTTAGTTTTATGTGCATGGGGGCTTCATGGGAAAGAAGAGAAAAACTCGCAGAAGTGGTTAGCCTTATGGATTTAACAAAAGGCAATAAATTGTGGAGAAGTGACTAGACAAGGAAAGAGAGACTGATAAACTGGGGGAAACTGAAGGTATAGGTAAGAGTTATTTCATAAGTTCTGATTATGCAGACTCATCTCAGTGCCCTCACTGTTTCCACTGATAAGGCTTATTCTCCTTTTCTTGATGCAGGAGAGGGGGACAGCTTCACAAATTTATGCCCTGCTGTTAGGCAGAGGGAAGGCTCTTCCTGGGTCTGCTTTACTCAATTGCTTTCAGCTCAAAATAACCTTTATGTCAAAGTAGCATATTTTGGGGTGACATATTCTGATCCTGCTTCAGGATGATGAGGGAGGGAGGGAGGATGCTGTCTCTAAAATGGACCCTCGGACTTCAGTAAGAATGATGGAATTACAGATGACTAGAGGCCAAAGGTCAGTACTTAAATGCCAGAGATAGAGTGGACATGGTTACAGTAATGGGCAGCAGAGTCAGACTGGTTATTAGAATGGATTAGTACATGAGTACGTCTGATGGTGGCTAATTTATTATGATGCCCTTAGGACTGAATTAGATGATTATTTATCATATACCCATTAACTCTTCTGTTTGACTTGAATAGAAATTGGAGAGTCTTAGGGAATAACAGTGGATTAGCATTAACTTAATCATGTAATTCTAAGTTCAGATGTACTCAGTTAACTGAAGCAAATTAACATAATTTTGGCATCTGATATGCAGTGATCAATCTGCTAAATGTTTGCTTCTCCTTTCCAATTAAGAGATTACAGAAGAAGTGTTGTTCATCTGTATTCCTTCATGGTCTTGCCTCAGGACAGTATCAATTATTCAATATTCTTTAATAATCTAGGAACTTCATTTGTCTCATCAAGATAAGACACTGCTTTGGTCCATCATGTTGATTGCATTTGGTGAATAGGAGGTATCAAGTACCATAGATTCCTTGGTAAGGAACATTTATGCCAGAGGTGGGAGGGGATAATATAAATTCAAGGGCCATGACATCAATAAAGTTTTTGGTAGTCCTGTGATCTATAGAAAATTAAGACTTCTGCTCCTCAGTGAAAGATGATCACTACACCTATCACTGTTAAATAAATGAATTTCTTAGACTAGTAAATCTCATTGGACTTTTGAAACAACATATATACATTTCAGGATACTGCTGTTATACACTTTTCAGGTAACCCAGAAGGCTGTCAGTTCTGAATAGGGCCAGAGTAAGAGAAGGCTTTGTTACCACTATCGACTGCAGTGCAAGGTATTCTGCATATGAGCCTTAGGATCCAATAGATCAAATGGTGCTTGAAATGTCTGACAGCAATCTTCTAGGGGCCTCTGGCAAATCTTGATTTAGAATTACAGTTTAGGGCAAAGCCATGACCTATTCTCCAGATAACTATTCTTTTAAGAAACAGATCCTGGGTTGCTACTGGACTATGGTAGAAATTTTCGTATCTGAGCACAGAGCATCGAATGATCATGTAAGCTAAGCTGCCTGTCACGGACTAGGTGTTATCTGATCCACCATCTAATAAACCAGGGCATGTACAGCAGCACTCTTTCATCAAATGGAAGGTTATGAAGGTATAGGTAAGTGGCATGACCAGTGCCTCATGACCATTGCATCACTCCTGATGCTTTGTCACTTCTCCCTAAATCTACTTGTTTGACCTCTTGAAAGTTGCTACGAAATGTGGGCTAATTGTGTTTGCACACCTCTGATACATTTTGCCTTGTTTTGTGTCCTAGGATAGTGACCCATGTGGACACCATCACCTCGTCTTCCTTACCAGCTGGTTTCCAGTTGGGTGCAATCAATAGAAGATCAACAGGTAGATGGATAGAGTAGGTAGGATTATCTCTTCTATGCTCTCTCCCTACTCCAGTGTTCTATCTCTGACTCTAGCTATTTCCCTCTACAAACATAGCCCCTATCATAGTTTAAATTCTCATTGAGCTCCAGGATCATTGTTTCTTCTCTTGTTTCTGGGTACACAACATCCTTTGTTCCTTTAACCTTGCCTATACTTCTATAAGCAATTCTTCACTGAAGGCATATGGGATAAATTTTAATTTATGTTGGAACCCTGATTAAGAAATTGGAAAAGAAAATAATTGATCCTGGTTTACAAACAATTCCACATATATACAAACACAAACTGGAAATGGGCTGTGCTGGCATTACAGCTTTAGTTAGGAATGGCCCTGGCAGATATGTGGAAGGAAAATGCTCCCATTTAAAGAACTTTGGGCAGCACATCTGGTTTCCCACTTTTCCAGAAGGAAGAATTGCCAGAGTTATAAATATTCATTGGTTTTTGGATAGTTGACAATGGTTTGGCCAGATGTTCAAGGACTTGGAAGAGTTAAAATTGAGGATTGATGACAAGAAGACTGAGTGTGACATTATTTGTGTCCCATGTAAATGCTTACCAAAAGCACCCACTACAGAAGAGGTTCTCAACAGAGGGACAGAATGACCAATTCTATGGATATCAGTTGGCCTCTTTTCCTAGCCACCCCATGTTTGCTTAATGGGCTCATAAACAAAATAAGGTGAAATTTAATGGGCTGGATGGTGGCCCCAAAGATATCAAGGCCTATCCCTGAGACCTATAAAGGTTACCCCATTTCAGAGGGGGGGGGAGGCGTCATTTTAGATGTGATTAAGTTGAGGATCTTGAGGTGAGGCAATAATCCTAGATTATCTAGGGGGTCCCTAATGCATTGTAAGTGTCCTTATAATAGAGAGATGAGAGATACACAGGGAAGGTAATATGAAGATGGAAGCAGTGTTTGGAGTGATACAGGTCAGGAATATTGGCAGCTACTAGGCACTGGAAGAAACAAGGAACAGATAGATACTCCTCTAGAGCCTCCAGAAGAAATATGAAAATTTATGATTTATTCCTTATTATAAAGGATATAAATATGGGATTATTACTGAGCAAGAAGAGAAATGAAGAATATTATATTGTTGGATACACTGAGTAGACTGGATCTTCTCTTTCGGGAGAGAGTGAGCACATTTTTGTTTATGTTCAGGCTAATTGTATTATGCAAGATTGTGAACATGTTGGTTTTGTTCTGGTGCTTGTTTGGAAGTTAAACATGGGTAGAAGATGGTGGATGTTGAGTAGCTACACAGTGGACTGTACCCATTATTGGCTATTGACATGGCATCCATTTACACCCCCTTATCCTCCGCTCTCCCATGTCATGTATCGCAAAGGCTGGAGCGCTAAAAGCCACATTTTCAGACTTCTCTGAAGTTAGAGTCCTGGACCTGGTTTATATTGTGCCAATGAATTGCACTTAAGTGACTGTGTTTTTTGGAGGTAGAAGGCATTCCAGACTCTTCAGATGGGCTTGACATTGATAGCAGCTGGATCCCATATTCCATTATTCATCATCAGCTTCACTAGTGTGGAGCAGCTGTGAGTCATCAGTGGTGGTAGCAATGGCAGCCAGAAGCAGTTTCCTGACCCTGAATCCCAGTCACAGGAATGATTCCTTGGATTACAAAATGTAGTGGTGGCCTCTTGCCTTCTCTTCTTCCAGACTTAAACTATTATGTAAGCACATAATTTCCAATACTAAAATACTTCCTGCTTAAAAAACATGAGTTTCTGTTTCCTGCACAGAATCCTAAGTAGTACAAGTGAGTATTAAGAAATTTCATAAGTACTCAAATTTTAAATAAGTATGATATAAACTACTCTAAGGCCGTAGCAGCAATATAATTATTTATAGCTCTAGCATTCTAAAATGGTCATTCTTCTCTTTGACATGCCTTTTTCCCTTACTGTGCCCAAGTGTGTTGGTAAATAAGTATTGAATCGTTTCTCTATGTTTGAAGGGGTGCCAAATAATTGACCTAACTTGGGCAGCCACATGTCTCAGCACAGCCTTGATTCCTAAACATCTTACGTCTTTTTTGGGGGAGTGGTGGTTCCTGAAGAACCTAAGACAATGTCTTGGATACAGATAATTTGAGAGTTGATTCTGAGAAGCTGGAGTGAGCATGTAAATAAAGCAAGATAGGCACAGAGGAAAAGCCAATAAAGGGTACATGTTAAGTTAGTTACTACTGTCGGTAACTGGAATACAGTTCTGCTGGGAACTCTCTGGTAAGCCATAAAGAAATCTTTGAATTTTCTATCTGGAGGATGGAAGACTGAGGCATCTGTCTCTACATTTCTGTGCCTCATTGGAGAATATTCTCCATACCTGCACTCTCCCCCTGATTTCTAGAATATGCCTATTCTCAGAGTAAGCAGCCCTGAGGCAGAAAACAGAGGAGAGCAACAAAAATAGCTTGAAATGGGACACTGCCTGTTTTCATAGAAATGTCCCTTCTGGAACTGAAGTGAGAGAGAGACTCGAGGGAACATGGTTCTCATATACGTGCTCCTAAAACAAGAATGAGGGATTGAGGTTCTAGCAACAAATGCTTCATCTCTATCTGACTTGACTCTTAAGAAGTCTTCCTTAAAAAAAATTACTCTCTATAGTATAATTTTTAGTATGTATAGTTGTTTATAAATTCATTGTGTAGGCTGTAGAGTTTTTTAAGGGTTGTGCAGGTGGTGTGATAGCAAATTGCTTAGAGAATTTACATAACTCTAATTCATTGCTTGTCACAAGTAAGAATCTGATAGGATTGAATACTTAAAAAATTCCTAAGATATAAATGTACATATATAACAATTAAAAAGTATTCAGAATCTTATAATTTTAAGTCAATAGTCCTTCACGTCATTCCTCTCCATCCTCAATTCTGTTCTCTAGAAGTAACACTTTTTAACTTTCCTGTTTGATTTCTTCTGGTGGTCTTTTATTTGTGTTTCTTTTTTTTTTTAAGATGTATTTATTTATTTGAGAGAGAGAGAGAGAAAGAGAGAGAAAACACATGCAAGCAGGAGAGGGGGAGAGGGAGAGAGAGAGAGGGGGGGGTCTTAAGCAGACCTGCTAAGGGTAGAGCCCAACCTGTGGCTTGATCCACAACCCTGAGATCATGACCTGAGTCAAAACCAAGAGTGTGTCGCTCAACCAACTGAGCCACCCAGGTGCTCCTTACTTCTGTTTCTAAAGATCTATCTTCTGGCAGTCTAATATTTATATTTCTAATTAACAAATGTCTTTCCTAGATTTGCCAACTTGAAGGGATTATATATTGAGTTCCACTGTCATAGATGAGAATTCAGCTCTGTTACACCACACCTGCCTTGTTTAAGTCCTAATGATATACCCCTACTTCTCTTTAAATGAGCTATAGGAAGTGTCTGTGATCTCACATTTTGTAAAATGTGAGTATAACTGCCCTTGTATTTCCTTTCTCTCCACTCCTCCCCAATTTATATTCTGTCTGTATTTTTTTAGCTTCTATTGTCAATAGTGATATTATTTACATTCTTTTTTGTTATGGTAATTAAGTCTCCTATGTTTTGTCTTCAAGATTATTATAAAAGTTGAAAAATCAATAAAATCCATGTGCATTAGACTATGTAAATTCAGTGATCTTCAAAACTAAGTAAAACGGGGATCCCTGGGTGGCGCAGTGGTTTGGCGCCTGCCTTTGGCCCAGGGCTCGATCCTGGAGACCCGGGATCGAATCCCACATCAGGCTCCCGGTGCATGGAGCCTGCTTCTCCCTCCACCTGTGTCTCTGCCTCTCTCTCTCTCTCTCTGTGACTATCATAAATAAATAAATTAAAAAAAAAAAAAAACAAAAAACAAAACTAAGTAAAACTAAGTGATCTTCAAAAACTAAGTGATCTTCAAAACTGTGTCCTGATTAGATTTCCTTTTTTATATAGCTTTGTGTTTTTCTTAGACTTTTGGATTACCTTTTTTTTTTCTCTTTATTTTCCAATGTCTCAAGGATACTATAAAATCTATGGGATCCCCTTTGTCCCTAGCTATCTCACACCTTGAGGTTTGCAGAATGTGTCCTCCCCAGACCTTTTATACAGCAGTCATTCTAGTAATTCCCTTCATGGTTCACAGGGGTTGAAAATGCTGCTTCCTGGCTCTGTATCTTCCCTTCCTTGGTTTAGTCTCTCATTTTTTTTGGATTATATCATTTCCTAAAACAAGCTATGTAAGTGGTATATTTTCTGAGTGCTTACATCCCTCAAATTGTCTATTCATGTGCTTAATAATTCGGCTGAGTGTAGAATTATAGGTTGAATATCAATATTTTTTCCCTTGGAAATTTGGGAAGAAAATACCCATTGTCTTCACATGACTAATGTTGTTTAGGAAAAATTGAATGCCAGTCTGAATTTTATTCCTTTGTTAATAACATGCATTTGTCTGACAGTATTTCTTTACTCTTAGGTTCCTGAAATTCCACAGTGATTTGTCTCTGGGCAGTTATTTTTTTTTTTTCATGTATTCTGTTACATACCTGGAAGTCTCTTAATTTGACAAATACATTTCTTTTCAATAAAGGAACATTCTCTATTATTTCTACAATTCCTTTGCTTCCTTCTTTTTCTGGTGTTTCTAAAGATACTATTATTTGGATGTTATAGCACCTGAATTGATCCTCTGAATCCCTTATGTTTTTGCTACTAGATTTTGCCTTTTATTTCTTCTGCATTCTGGTAGACTTCCTTAATGTTTATTTCAATCTTTCTATTGCACTTTTGTTTCATCAATCACATTTAAAATTTATAAGAATATTTATATTCTGATTATTTATTTTCTCCATAGCATTTATTTTTGTTTTTTAGGTGCAGCATATTCTTGAATATTTCTAACATTCTTAAAATTTTTTTCAAAATTATTTTTGAAAAAAAAACCAAAATTATTTTTGTTCTCTGAACTACCTCTGTTTCCTCTAGGGTCAACTTTTCAGTGTATCTATCTTGGTTTTACTGTTTCAGAGCTATATAATCCATGCTTGCAATTCATATTTGAGCATGACCCAAGACAAAGGCTGATTCAGAATTGTGTGCTCACGTCAGGGTGTGTTGTCTGTTAAACTGTGAGCTGACAAGTACCTGTTACAGTGGGGGCCTCTCAACACCAGAATGAAAGGGAGTGTAATCTAAAGCACCAACACCTGTGCTAACTGCCTTAGTTCTTACCATAATTTTTCTTGTCCAAGATAAGAACTTTGTTTTTTTCAGTGACAGTATAAGAAGTGAAGGTTGGTACTGTAGTGCTATAAATTTTGTGGATGAGAGTGCTAGAAGGAATGGAATTTTTAATTGTGCTCTACACAGGCTTCCCAAACCCCTCTCTTCAACTCAAATTCTCATGCCCAATCTCCATCAGAGTGGTATTTCCGAGGCGTTATGGAAGGAATGTTGGCTCCCTTCTTCACGATAGCCTACTCTGCACGTGACTCAGAAACAGCTTCCTCTATCCTGCCTCGTGCTTCAAAAATTAACCACCCCCTTTCCATCTTACAGAAAATTATTGAAATCTCACCCTTGCTGTGGCCCCTTCATATTCTCCCTGTTGTGGGTTTAGACATTTTACTACTCTTTTATTATCTTTTAAATAGAGCTTTGAGAGGGATGGAAGTAGGTAATAATTATAAAATAGGTACACAGGATTTAAAAAATAGGTAAAATAAATAGGTGAGCCCACTCTACTATCTTGAGTCAGAGGGCTCTTTAATGTTTCTGAAGAAGAAAACATTTTTGAAGACATTCTTAAAGCAAATGGGGATTTTAAAACCGAGTTTTGTCACTGATAAAACCTTGAACAAGTTCTTTAATCTTTCTGTGTCTGTTTGCCATCTGTAAAATGGGGATAATAATGTCTAACTTAGATAGTTAATATATGTAAGAATTAAATAGAAAATGTATAGAAAGTATTTAGTACAGTATGTTGCTCATAGAAATTGCTTCATGTGAATTTCTTACATTTTTCTTGGCACCTCCTAGAAAGTTCATTCACTCTCAGATCTGATAGAATTGTTTTATTTTTATGTCTTAATTTATTTTGTGGCAGTAAGGTGAGGTGGTAGTGGTGGTAATTAGACAGTTTTCAGGGCTGTTATTCTTTCCATAGTTATAAAAAGAAAAAGACTACTGCCCTAGGCTTTCTTCTAATTGGAAGTTATCCACAATCTTTTTATTTTCACCTTCAAAAAAGGTTATTTTTCCCCTCAAAGAAACAAACTAGTCATTACTTATTTAAGACAATTTATGATTTTCTTCTTGTTTTCTATTTATAGCTTAAACCTACTTCTCAAATTGCTTTGCTATATTAGAAGATTATGGAGCCCTTCTTATGATTTGATTGTATTAAACTTTTTAAAGATAACATAATACACTGAGTATATTAACTGTTTAGTAAAGAATTCAGTGCATGGTTATTTGCATAGCATAGCTAATATATTATGATTTATTACAAACCAGTTACAGTGATGCTCTGAATTTAGGGCCCCCTCGAGAAATATTTATAATGAGATTCAAAAATAAAATCTCTAGTGCAGATGGAGACCTTCCAATTAGAGTTATTGGGGTATTAATTGTATCTCTGCTGTCCTGATATTATTGATAGTGGGTTAGTATACTACAATTTGAATTCAGGCAAAGAAAATCACTAAAGGAAATAGCATGATTTATGATCAAGTACTGAAGCATTTTGAAGTTTACTTACTAGGATAATAAACTTGAAGACATTTCTATATTAGCTCCTATTGTTTTATATTAGGAATTAATTTGTGCTTGTTACAAGACAGTGCTGGAATAGCTATGGTTACAATAGCAGGAGAGATAATCAGATTAAGGGCTCATGGTTGGGCACTGTGACAATAATAGAAATTAATGACTTTAAATCCAGAGGGGCCTGCCATGGATCCATGGATTAAGAAACATTATTAATACCATGCCCATCCCTGTATACATCTATAAATCTCCTACAGTTTGAACGTAAGTGTAATTATGAATAAAGCTCCTATAAAATCCATACATAGGGTTTTGTGTAGACATAAGTTTTCAGATCCTTGGTAAATACTCAAGAGCAAACTGCTGGATCATGTGGTAGGAGAATTTTGGCTTTTGTAAGAAATCACCAAACTGTCTTCCAAAGAGGCTGTACTTAATTTTGCACTCCCTCAGCAATGAATGAGAGTTCCTGTTGCTCCACATCCTAGGGTTTGCCGGCATTTGGTGTTGCCAGGCAAATAGGTGTGTAGTGGTATTTCAAAGTTGTTTTAATTTGCAATTCCCTAATGACATATGATGGGAGCATCTTTTCATATCCTTATATGCTATCTATACATCTTCTTTGGTGAGGTGTCTGTTCAGGTTTTTTGCTCATTTCAAAAATCGAGTTATTTTCTTATTGTGGTTTTAGGAATGCTTTGTATATTTTGGGAAGCAGTTCCTTATCAGATGTTTCCTTTGCAAATATTTTCTCTTATTCTGTGACTTGTCTTCTTGCTGTCTTGATAAGTCCTAGTTTTTGGATTAAGTAATTTATCATTCTTAAGGGGATACAGCTGGTGTAAATATATTCCAAAGTTATATAATTCTTGCTTTTTAGAGACAAATTGTGATTTTATAAATATATTGTCATATCAACCATAAACTATTAATAAAGCACTACCATTTGGTTCTTTGAATAATCAGTCACAGACATTTAAAATTATGTTCCTCATTTATTCAGTTAGTTTTATGTAGATATTATTATGTATTTATTTATTTATTTATTTATTTTTTATTATTTATTTATTTTATTTATTTATTATTTATTATGTATTTATGTATTTATTTATGTATTTATGTATTATTTATGTATTTATTATGTATTTATGTAGATATTATTATGTATTATGTAGATATTATTAATCGAATATATATATATATATGTATATATATATATATATATATTGCCATCAGTATGGTTAAGGAAAGGGGACAGAAGAATTCTTTTTTTCCAGTGAGAAATTGAGGTAGTTTAGCTCACCTCATGTTTCATTTTTGTGTTAAAAATTCATGTCTGTTTTCCCACTTTTCTATCATAACTGAGTGGTCATGGTTTTGATGAGGATTCAATGAGATGTTGCTTAAAAAGCATGTAGCCTAGGGTTTGGCACATATTAAATGCTCAACAAATAGTATTATCATAGAGTTTCCATAATATTTTTGCTATAATAGTAATCTTTATTATTACTGTCATATAATTATAAATCTGCATAATAATTATTTTTATTTCATTTTGATTTATATTTATCAAAATAAATATACTTGGGATAAACATAAATAAATATCAACATAAATAAACTTGGGGAGTAGTGCTCATCTGCTGTAGAATTCACAGCACCATGTGGCCAGCTCAGTTCAGGAAAGGGATTGCCTTCAAAATACCCTGGACTGGGAGCCTATTTTTAGGCAGCAGATTCAGGGACAACTGATAGGCATATCATATGCAACTGGAAGAAAGTTTTTTTTAAATTTATTTATTTATTCATGAGAGAGAGAGAGAGAGAGAGAGAGAGAGAGAGGCAGAGACACAGGCAGAGGGATAAGCAGGCTCCATGCAGGGAACCTGACGTGGGACTTGATCCTGGGTCTCCAGGATCAGGCCCTGGGCTGAAGGCCGTGCTAAACCACTGAGCCACCCGGGCTGCCTTGGAAGAAAGTTTTGATTTTTCTATTCATGGAATTACATAAAGTAGGGCACCATGACCTAAGGGGACTTCTTACCATTGTGGGTGCACAATGTTAACTATTTTCTAGTAAGGGGAAAGGGACAATAGTAACATGGAGAAGAGTAAAAAAAAAAAAAAAGCAGATATGCATGTCATTAATATTTTTCTCATAGATTTATTAACTAGTATAAATTAATATATTGTTTTGATCTTTGAAACTTTCATTTACATAAAGAAAATTTTAATCTGAAAGTTTTACATATATATCTGAATTATATATATATAATATTATGAATTATATATATATATTATATTATGAATTATATATATATATATATATATAAATATTATGGTGTAAGTGCTTCCTTAGATACCTAGACCTGGCTATGGGATTATATTATCACCTGAAATTAACTATCTTTCAAAGACTTAATTTTAAGCATCTTCAGAGATGATTAAAATTACAATTTATAAAAGTTTTAAAGGCTGTTTAAAGGTTAAAATTGCAACAATTTATGCAACCTTTACCCCTTCATATTCAGATTTAAGTCAGAGATTTCCTAATCACAACCATAATTTATGTAAACATTTGGAGAGGGGCAACAATGTAATTCTGGAAACATTTTTTGTCAAGACATAATGTGCTTATGTCAGAACCTGTAATATAAAGAGAGCATTGCCTATCATTTCTATGGTAATTTTACTTTATATTCTTACATTACTGTTGAATATACTCATTTCATAAATACTTAACAGATTCTTTTTTTAAAAAAATTCTATGTACCAATAATTGTGCTAGACTGAGAGAGATAATAATATACATATCAAGCTTATAAAGAAGTCAATGACTTGTGGAGAAGATGGGCAAAGAAACAAATAATTATATTATAAAAGGTGCTAAAATAGAGGTCTAGACAAAGATAAGAGTTTTAACCACTTCAGAAAAGCACATTTCTAATTTGTAAAGAGCTTTTTGGAATAATATTTTCATGCCTAGACGAACAGATTTCCATTTAACATTTATGGTAGCCAATGCAGTCTTACATGTCACATTATAATGGAAGATGTTGATGCAATGTTAATGAAACGTACTACTTTTCTATAAATTAATTGAAGAATTCATTGAAATGTGTTAATGGAAACATGAATCTGGGAAGATATTTAATTTAAAAATCACCTTATTTGACTATGTATAAAAAAAATCAGAGTACAAATCAGAAAAATTTGACCAAGCTCTTCAGCCAGCCAGATTCTAAGAACCCTCCTTCCTAGTCTGTACTGTCACCTTTAATAATTAGAGGCCATTACTACATGTGAGGGAGGTTAAATAAAATAAACTCAAAGAAGTAATTTGTCAGCTTGTTTCATATCTACTGGAAATGAGATTATTGTTCAATATAAAAAGATGGTGCAATTTAAAAAAAGAACCTTTAAAACTAGTACAGTGGATTTTTATTACAAATTTCTAGAGTTAATGTTGTAGAAATAAAGATTGCTGATATGGTGCTGAAGAATGCCCTATATTTTAATCCATTCCTTTGATATGTAGTTGTGGAAAATGGCAACTGCTAACATATCACTAGAGTGTACATAATAAATGCTTGGGAACATTAAGGAGAATTTTAAACTTGTCAAAAATAAGAGCTAGTTGAGACCAGGTTGAACCAGGTCATTTTGTAATTATTAATTTATGCAATAGTAACTAACCAGGTGTTTATTATCCATAAAGGATGATGATGGAGTTTGCCTTACTAAGCAAGTTTGGATTAATTGCTACTAGTTTAAGTTGGTACTATGGGAACACTCCCTGGGCATGGTGATATTACACAATGCACTAAACGTTTATATAAGTAGTCTCCCAGTTTTTGTGGAGCTGTTTTCCAAAATTTGTGGATCATTCATCTGTCTGGCACTCCAGCTAAAAGTGTGATATGTAGGTATTAAACCTCAGGTCTACCCACAGGGGCTATTTAAAGTTCATCTGGAATAAAAAGTTGTACTTAAAACTTAACCATCAAGTGAATCAATAGTATTTATCTAGGGGGAAGTGTTCAGAGCTCTAACTTGAGGTGCCAATTCCATAGCTGACATTCTCATCCCAGTGGAAGCAGGAATCGATTGAGTTGCACGCCATTGCTGACAGCTCCAACAGCTTAGAGCAGGACCACCAAAGATCAAGGCCTGGCTAGGTATGGGGCACAAAAGGCGGGAGGAAACAGGCCGATGGGAGATAAAGATCCCATCCAATTATAAGCCTCCTATCAAATGGTGAGTTCTTTGAGGGCTGAGCAGTATCTTATTTGTCTTTGAATAGATGTTGCAAGCCTCAGAGTTTGGCATAAGCAGGTATTTAAAAGTGGCTGCTGTGATTTGTCTAGTAGTGGCTAAAGTCATTAATATATAATATATAATTTGCCTCAGGAGTAAACTGATAACTTAAACTGCATCCATGAACCAAAAGAAGATAGGTATCACATTTTTAGAAATCTTTGGAAATAAAATCAGCATTCCCTCAAACAATCAATAGTAAACATAATACTGCTAATGATTGAATACCTGCCTTGGCCCTCTCACAACTGCCTCTCAACCCTGTCTATCCCAGCAATTTCAAATTATCTCCATAACTTATTAACATTTTATTTTATAAATATTCTCAATTAAATACGAATTTCTTTCATCTGAATGATAAAAATTTCATCTGAATTTCTTTCAGATCAATACATATTTATTGTGCATCTCCTTGGTATAAAATGCTGTTCTAGGGAATAGGTATGTTCAGCCAATGAGACTCAAAAGTACTAATTTAGTTAGTATGTTTGACTTCAAATAATTTTAGCCCTTTTTCTCTACTGATCCCAACTTTAAGATGTTGCTATTTTGTTTGTTATGCATTTTTTGCATTAATTCTGATTTTTAAAAATATTGCATTATAATATTAATCTAGATTACTGATTTTTTTATATCCTCTTAAATTTTGTGCCTACAGCAAAGGCTTCACTTCCTTCACTCTAGACCTGTCCCCATCTATTCCAATTACTGTAATAATCCTTGTTCAACCCATTTACATTGGTTAGTTTTGGAATCTATCCCTTGAATTACTTTTAAATTTTCTGAGCTTTAGATTAGAGAAGATATTTCGGAAACAAAAAACGAAGAAATTGGAGTTTGTATTTTCAACTATTGGAACTTAGAGTGGAAGGACCCGACTTCTAAGTTGTTACGCACTGATAAGCCATGAGATGTAGCTACCTGGAATACGGGATTGGTTGCTAAGAGCGTGGCTGCTGTCTTGGCTTCACCCTTCAGAGTCCATGAGCCACTGAGCATGTCAGCATTGACCTGTGTCCTCACTCCTAAAATGAAGGTAATACAAACTACGTTGCCTATTCCCTAGAATTGCTACAAAGATCTAATGAGAGCAGGTGTGTGAAAGACTTTTAAAACTGTAGAAGTATGAAAGAGCTTTGCAAACTGTACAGCACTTATTGAGTAGGTCAGCTGGAGACAGTGTCAAAGGAAATGGAGAACTAGAGTCACAGAATGTTGTCCATAAGCCAGGCCAGCCCTCTCCTCCTGCCAGTGAGGAAAGTGAGGCAGAGGAACTTGTGCCTCTCACCCACCTCAGACAGATCAATAGTGGCAACTGTGGAGCAGGATACAGGCCTCCTGAGAGTAGACCAGGTCCTGGACTCTTTCTCTTACTTAATTATGATCTCAAAGACATCGGATTAAGGATAGAATCAGGACAAGTCCTTCTAGAAAAGGAGGGGCAGACTCATGTCCTCAGAGGAAAATCATATGTGCATAGGGAGAAAGGGAAGAGATGGGAAACTGAGAGGATCAGTTTCTGAGGTGTGGATAATTTTTGACTGGGATGGGCAATACTGGCGTTTCCAGGCTCCTATCATGAGGTGTGGCCACACAGGTGAACCACAATGAGTTACAGTGACCAGGTTTTTCAGTTCTGGTTGGTTTGCCTGTGGTACACAGTCACTAGCTTAACAAAGAGGCAAAGATGAAAACAGGAAAACCATGATGTAAGAATTAGTCATTTATGTTTACATGTAAACAGTTTTTGAGAAAACATTTACATTAAAATGATCTGACTCTTATATAATAGAATTTACCTTAGAAACTAAAGAAAAGCACCTGGAAAAAGGTGCTTTTTGTTGTTGTTGTTTTTTTGTTAATAAACAAAATCTCTTCTAGTGAAATTCAAAATTTTGCTAAGCTCCACCCAATTCTTCATTGCTGCACCTGTCAACCCAGTCATTAACTTTTACCTAGTACAACACGTGCTTTAATAGCATAACAAGGTGAGAGAGTTTTTATTGTCGTTAGTCTCAAATGGAAAAAAAAATTATGAAAGAGTAAGAGAATCTAAATTTGATTTAATTATCATGACTTGCAGCACACACCTGGTTTAAAAATTAAAGATAAATGGCATCATAACTCTAGTGTGAGTAATGATTTTTAAGGCAACAAAATTATCTGTATCTTCTCAATGTCATTCCTAAAATATCATTATTCCTTGAAAGTATGTATAACATGCTGAAAAGCACTCAAGCTATTTTTTGGTTAGTGTAAACACTTAGCTTGTTTCTGCTGGACTCCACCCAAAAGACAAATTCTAGTGACCTGTTTGAAATAATTATGCTAAGCCTCCAGCAAAATTACTACATCACATTAGCAATGTCGTATTTCCTAAAGCCTGGCTACTCCTTGTGAAAATATTAGGAATCCTACATGGATTGTTTTGTCACAGATTAATAGCCACTATTCTTCATTCCTGGAAAGGGTGGGTCTGCCCCATTTGAAGGGAAGTGTTAGTTAGGATCTACTCCTGTGCCGAATGGATCATATGCTCTCCAAAATTTAAAAGAAGGGATATGTACCTCTTTTGCAGTCTTAAGATGGGTATTTTTTTAAGGTGATGATATTGCAGGAAACACACATAAGACTATTTTAATAGTATCTGCTCTCTAGGCAGGGGGGTTCGCATGGTTGCCATGGTCCTACATAGTGTATGGATAGAGGACCCCCAGTCTAACAGATGGCCTTCTCCTCTTCTGAAAACTTGGGAATCTGATGTAAGAAAACTGTCAATCTGTGGAAGAAATATTTAAGCATAATACAATGTTGCTGATGGCAGTAATTCTTAGATACCAGAATTAGGGGGAAAAAGAAGAAAGGAAGAGCAAACTAGATGCAATTGGGAGATAATCTATGATTCTGTTTTTTGCCTGGTTATCCAATCCAATACTGAGCTCAAATTTCATTTAGAAGAAGTACTTAGCTTTTCCATTCATATGGAATAGGAAGTATAAAGTGTTATCCCATAGGAAAAATATGTAATCACACCTCCTATGACTTCCACCTTGTCTTCCCCACCTCTACCTTCTCCATTCCCTACACACAGCCCTCAAACCCCACACACTTGTTGCTTATCTAAAGGGAGCATTGGCTCATTGATGGAAAACCAACCTGGCTCAGTACTAGACAAAGCTGAGTTCTAAAGGGAAGGATAGATTAGAGCAGGGGTTCTCAAACTTTAGCATATGTAAGAATGACCTGGAGAGATTGTTGAATACATATTGGGCTCTACTTCCAGAGAGTTATTCAGTATGTTTGGGTGAAGTCAATGAATTTACCTTTTTAATACGTTTCCAAGTGATGTTGATGCTTCTAGTCAGTAAACTACACTTTAAGTAGTAGGTGGCTGGAAAGTCACCCTCATGACTACAGGACTTTCATGTAGCCAATATAGATTTGGCCATATCTACCTTGTCATTTTCCCTTGCCATCATTCCATGATTTACTTCTCAAATCTTTTAGAGTATCAGAGGATCAAGTATCCAGCAGGGAGTGGGGTGTTGCTACTGAAGATGGAAATCAAAAGGACAAGAAAGATTACCAGGCCAGATTGAGTTTGATCAGGTATTTAATGTACAAGAGTTAGAGGAAAGCTGATTTAATTATTATGGCTCCCTAATGTTTAATGTCATATCGTACAGATCCCTCTTACTAAATTAAAAAAAATATGGGCTCCTCTTTGCTCATTTACCATGTTGTCTTGTAAATTTCAAAACTCAGTGTTCTTCATTATATCCTTTTTCTCAACGAGATTGAATTATAGTGGCAATCTATTTTAACTCCAAATTTATTTGAGTGGGATCCCTGGGTGACGCAGCGGTTTGGCGCCTGCCTTTGGCCCAGGGCGCGATCCTGGAGACCCAGGATCGAATCCCACGTCGGGCTCCCGGTGCATGGAGCCTGCTTCTCCCTCTGCCTGTGACTCTGCCTCTGTCTCTATCTCTCTCTCTGTGACTATCATAAATAAATAAAAATTTAAAAAAAATTAAAAAGAAAACAAATTTATTTGAGTGATTTTAGATCTATATGAATGACTGTTTTTATATTATTGTTAAATATTTTAATTTCTGACTGTAACAAGAGTGTGTGGTGTGAAGAACTTCTATGCATTGGAATTTTTTGTAAAATTGCCATGTTGTTTCAAAATGATGTATTTTCTCTAGTATATAAAATTATATGTTTATTACATCAGGCTTTTAACTATATTATTCAAAATTTTTAAATCCTTATCACTTATCACCTACCAGTCCTATTTAGTGTGTATAGTTGTTGAATCCTATTTTTTGTTGTTGTTGTTGTTGTTGAATCCTATTTTATCTCCTGCTAGTTTTGCTACTTCTTCCTTTCTTTTCCTTTTTCCTTCTTGGTTTTTCTTAACACATCCTATAATGTTTAAGTATTGTATTTATTTTAAGAATGTCTTATAGAAATGGTATTTATTTAGATTTGGTTTTCTGATCCAAATTTTTGGAAAGCCTTTCATTTTTATTTTATTTTTAAAAAAGATTTTATTTATTTCAGATGAGAGAGAGAGGGAGCAGGGGGAGGGATAGAAGGGGAGGGAGAAGCAGACTACCTGCTGAGCAGGGAGCCTCAGGCAAGGCTTAATCCCAGGACCCTGGGATCACAACCTGAGCTGGCAAATGCTTACCTGACTGAGCCACCCAGATACCCCTGAAAGTCTTTCATTTTTAGTAAAATATTTTAATCCATTTGCATTTATTACCAATGATCAAAAAACATCAAACTGGTATTTGTTGCTCATTTTAAGAACGTATGTATTTTATGCTATTTCTATATTCCCCACTCTTTTAAATGTTATTTTATAGTTTTAAAATTCTGATTTTTTTTAATTCTGATATTTTGAAAGTGTGTTGCAAATTTTATTTCATTAGTGATTAGCTTTCAATTTTTAAAAACTTACTTGCTCCTATTCTTATGCACTCAAAACACTCTTACCATTACTTACTGCTAGCCAGTATTTGTTACTATAATTTTGGATTCTATATCCTGGTTGTTGTTGCTGTTAAGATCCTCTTCTAAAGATTATTTTTCCCATTATCCATTAGGCCAATATTATTATTATCACAATAATATCTACCCTTCATACTGTATTTAATGAGGCCCACTGACCACCTTATACAACAAGTAGCACATTTTCAGTTTCTTTCTTTTTTTTTTTTTTAAGATTTCATTTATTTATTCATGAGAGACATACAGAGAGTGCGACAGAGACATAGGCAGAGGGAGAAGCCAGCTTCATGCAGGCAGCCTGATGTGGGACTTGATCCCGGGACTCCAGGATTACACCATGAGCCAAAGGCAGACGCTCAACTGCTGAGCCAACCAGGCATCCCAGTTTCTTGTTTTAGTTCATATCACAGTGGATGGAAACATATCTCCAAGTAATTTTTTCCCATTAAGTCTGTAAGTGTTGGCAGACTTTTTTAGCTCCTATCTGTCTGAAAATATCTTTCTGTTGACCTCATCACATTGATTTTACACAATGATTATCAAGTTCTTGGGTCACATCTTTTCCCCTCAACCCTCTGGATGCTGTTTCATTATCATTTGTGTCTCATTGTTATAGAAAATATACCTGAGAGTAAATGAATATATTTATATTATTATTAATAATATATTATATATAATGTTTATATAATATATAAATATATATTACTATTTTTAAAATATAAATATAACATTTAAATTTCTAGAGTTTCAGATAAATAAAATTAAATATTTTGTACTCATTTGTGCTTACCTTCTTTTGCATAGCATGTTTTTGAAAGTTATCCTTGTTGTTGTGTATCAATAGATTATTCCTTTCTACTGTTGAGTAGCATTAGTAGTACCACGTTTTATTTACCTATTGATGGACATTTGGGTTGTTCCCAGTTTTTGACTATTATAAATAGAACTGCTGTGAACATTCATGTACAAATCTTTTTGTGGACATATATTTTCATCTTTCATGGCTAAATACCTAAGAACACAATTTGTAGGTTTTATGGTAATTGCATGGTTTAATATTTTATTTTATTTTTAAGATTTTTATTTATTTATTCATGAGAGATACAGAAAGAGAGAGAAGCAAAGACACAGGCAGAGGGAGAAGCAGGCTCCATGCAGGGAGCCTGATGTGAGACTCAATCCCAGGACTCCAGGATCACGCCTTGGGGTGAAGGCAGGTGTTAAACTGCTGAGCCATCCAGGGATCCCGGTTTAATATTTTAAAAAGCAACAAAACTGCTTTTCAGAGTAATTATACCATTTTACCTTTTTAGCAACAACATATGAGAGTTACAGTTTTTCATATCTTCACAAGCACTTAGTATTGTCAATGTTTTTGCTAGTTTTGTTGTTAATTTTAACCATTCCATTTGGTATGTAATGGTGTCTCATATTGATTTTAATTTGTATTTCCCTGATACTAACAATGTTGCACATGTTTTGTGTTTCTTTTGCAAAGTTTTGTTCAAATCTTTTGCCTGTTTTACATTGAGTTGTTTATCTTCTTATTAATGGGTTGTAAGTGTTCTATTTTTATGTTTTGGATACATGTTTTTGTCAGATATGTATGTTGCAAATATTTTCTCCGTCTGTGGCTTTTGAAGAACAGAAGTTTTTAGTTTTGATGAAGTTCATTTTATAATTTTTTTCCTACAACGTTTAGTGCTTTGAGTGTCCATATAGGAAATTTTTCTATACCAAAAGTCACAGATTTTCTCCTAAAATCCTTTAAAAGTTTAAATTCTAGATTTTATGTTTAGGTTTATAATATATTTGCAGTTAAGTTTTGCATATTGTGTAAGCTACAAGGGATTATTCATTTTCTTCCCAAATGAATACTTAATTTTTCCAGCAGAACTTATTAAAAAGACTCTCCATTCTTCATTTAATTACCTTGGCACTAATACAAATTTTGGTAATACAAAATTTGGTAATACAAATTTTTTGAATCTATACATGTAGTTTTATTACTGGATTCTTTATTTTATTCTAAGTATCTAAATGTTTATCTTTACACAAATACCACACTCTCTTGATTACTGTATCTTTACTAAGCCTTGAAATCAGGCAGTTTAACTTCCAACTTTGTTCTTTTTCAAAATTCTTTTGGCTATTCTAGGTCCTTTGACTTGTCCATATATTTTAGAATCATCTTATTAGTTACTACAGACAATCTTGCTAGGGTTTTTATTGGGATTGCAATGAATCATAGATCAAATTTAGGAGAATGTCAATTGATACCTTAATAATATTGAATCATCTGATCCACATTCTATATCTCTTGATATGAATATACCCAGGGATCCCCATTAAATGTTTTTAAATTCAAGTACCAAACTTTTCTGATTTCAGATTGCTTTCTTCCTCAAGACTGTTTACCTTAATTTCATAGATACAATTTTGTCTCAAATTAGAAAGGTTTGAAAACTGTCTTTTTTTAAAGGTAAATTTACCTAGGAGAAAGGCATTTCAGTGTACTTGGGTGTCTCAGTTGGTTAAGTGTCTGACTCTTGCTTTTGGCTTAATTCATGATCTCAGGGACCTGGGATAAAGCCCTCTGTCGGGCTGCGTGCTCAGCATGGAGTCTGCTTGTCCTTCTCCCTCTGCTCTTCCCAATGCTTGTGTTCTCTCTCTCTCTCATTCAAATAAATAAATAAAATCTTTAAAAAAAAGGGAAAAAAAGGCATTTCAACTCTATTCAAAGGCATTCTCTTCTATAATAAAGCTAGCAATTTTTCTCTATTTTCCCATTCAGAAAAAAGCCTCACTCTGATGGCTTTCTGCTGGTTATAGTCACATGCTCTGGGAGAGGAAGGTTTCCCTTCTTGGTGTTGGGCTTTTGTTTGTTGTGTTCATCTGCTCCAGAAGGAGACCTACCACACCAAATTTTTGTGTTCTTTGCTGCCTGCCCTTATACCCTTCCGTCTCAAACAAAAATATTTATGATTGAAATAACATGGTATCCAGTCCTTGCCTTGCAATAATCTAGTATGTGTGTGGGAGAGTGGATGAAAGTAGAGACAAAACGAAGTTGACAGGGGTTCAAGCTGGGTGCTGGATGCCTGGGAGTTCATTACACTTCTCTATTTTTGCATATTTAAATTTTTCTTTTTTTTAATTTAAAATTTTCTGTAGTTAAAAGTTTAAAAAGAATTATCCTGTGTTAGAAACAACAAAGAGTTAGGTCTGCGTTTTCCTCCTATGAGTGAGCTTATTTTATGTTCACATTCTAATGTGCATGTAGGGGAGACTTTACATCCCAGACATCAGGATTTGGTATTATTGTCCTATTGCTCTTTCCAGATCATGACTGAAAGAAGTAAATTTTCATCCTACTTGACCTCCCAGAGTATTTGATATTGCTGACTACCCACTTTCTTCTTTCCTTCCTGTCATATTAGAAAACACTTGATTCTCCATCAGCCTCTCTGACTCTGTTTTCTCTGGTTGTAGTTCTTATATTAGTGCTTGGTCTCCTTTTTTTTTTTTTAATCTTTTTTTCTTTACACACCTTTCATTGTTCCGTTGTTTCAACTATCATTTTATTTATTCCCTTAATATTTTTTTCCTATTCTAGCCATTTGGCATGGAATCTACTTTATCAGATTTGCAGAGTATTAATTTGTTCATTTATTTTCCAAACATTTTAAAAGCTTCTACCACATACCAGACACTAGGTTAAAGACTGAAGATAGGAAACTGAAAAAGACATGATCGTTTTCTTAAAATATTCACCACAATGTGCTAAAGATTCCCCAGTTTATTTCTCAAGCTCTGATTGCTTTTCTAAGGCCAGATAGATGAAATCACAACCGGTTGGTTTGTTAGCTTCAAAACTAGCACATCAAAAAAAGAGTCTCACTTTGCCCCTCTGCCACTCTGACTCGTTTTTTCTCACCATTTCTGTTGGTGGTTTCAGCATGCCAGCACTGAATTATCTTCCTTCTTTTCTCCATCTTCCCGGACTTAACGCCTACTCATTTCTGACACTTACGCTATGCTTTTGTTAATAGCTATATCCTGACCATACCTCAACCTCCTCCCAGCCATCTAATATCAAAAAGCTTTAGTCTTAGGAAATGCATCTTGGCATTTATTCTGGCAAAAGTTAGGATGCACACTGAAACTTTTATTTGGCAACTTCTATTCCTTCCTTACATGAATTTTCGTAATGATCCTTCTATCTAGGGCTATCTGAGGAGGATGTGTTATCATTTTGTTTGCTATGTGGAGATATCAAGTGACTTGCTCAAGACTATGCTATTGGTAAAGGTCAAGGCCATAAAAATAATTGGCCTGTTCTCCAAGTATACATTCTTTTTTTTTTTTTTTTTGCTTGATGATCATGAGGTCAATTTGCTTCGGCTTCTTTTAGCAGAATTTCCCAAAGGATGTTTCTTGAGATGTTTGATGCTATTTTTAAAAAAGAATTCTATACAGACATGAATTTGGAAGATGATAGAAAGTTTAAATATTTTTTGTTGCTAGTATTTGAATATTTAATATGCTAATATGCATTGTGAATATACAAGGCACAGTTCTGTTATAGCAAAGGCATTTTCCAAAGGTTTTTGATCAGAGAACCATTGCTTCACACCTTCTCTTAGGACTTGTTTTCTCCAGAATGAATCTGAGGAAATGTCATGCTGGAGAGAAGGAACTCTAGATCACAGCTCTAGTTCTTACTCTCTTAATTTCACTTGCTGGGAGAAATCTTTTTTTTTTTTTTTTAAAGATTTTATTTATTTATTCATGAGAGACACACAAGCACACACACAGAGAGAGAGAAGCAAAGACACAGGCAGAGGGAGAAGCAGGCTCCATGCAGGGAGCCTGATGTGAGACTCAATCCCAGGACTCCAGGATCACGCCTTGGGGTGAAGGCAGGTGTTAAACTGCTGAGCCATCCAGGGATCCCGGTTTAATATTTTAAAAAGCAACAAAACTGCTTTTCAGAGTAATTATACCATTTTACCTTTTTAGCAACAACATATGAGAGTTACAGTTTTTCATATCTTCACAAGCACTTAGTATTGTCAATGTTTTTGCTAGTTTTGTTGTTAATTTTAACCATTCCACTTGGTATGTAATAGTGTCTCATATTGATTTTAATTTGTATTTCCCTGATACTAACAATGTTGCACATGTTTTGTGTTTCTTTTGCAAAGTTTTGTTCAAATCTTTTGCCTGTTTTACATTGAGTTGTTTATCTTCTTATTAATGGGTTGTAAGTGTTCTATTTTTATGTTTTGGATACATGTTTTTGTCAGATATGTATGTTGCAAATATTTTCTCCGTCTGTGGCTTTTGAAGAACAGAAGTTTTTAGTTTTGATGAAGTTCATTTTATAATTTTTTTCCTACAACGTTTAGTGCTTTGAGTGTCCATATAGGAAATTTTTCTATACCAAAAGTCACAAGATTTTCTCCTAAAATCCTTTAAAAGTTTAAATTCTAGATTTTATGTTTAGGTTTATAATATATTTGCAGTTAAGTTTTGCATATTGTGTAAGCTACAAGGGATTATTCATTTTCTTCCCAAATGAATACTTAATTTTTCCAGCAGAACTTATTAAAAAGACTCTCCATTCTTCATTTAATTACCTTGGCACTGTAATACAAATTTTTTGAATCTATACATGTAGTTTTATTACTGGATTCTTTATTTTATTCTAAGTATCTAAATGTTTATCTTTACACAAATACCACACTCTCTTGATTACTGTATCTTTACTAAGCCTTGAAATCAGGCAGTTTAACTTCCAACTTTGTTCTTTTTCAAAATTCTTTTGGCTATTCTAGGTCCTTTGACTTGTCCATATATTTTAGAATCATCTTATTAGTTACTACAGACAATCTTGCTAGGGTTTTTATTGGGATTGCAATGAATCATAGATCAAATTTAGGAGAATGTCAATTGATACCTTAATAATATTGAATCATCTGATCCACATTCTATATCTCTTGATATGAATCATTAAATGTTTTTAAATTCAAGTACCAAACTTTTCTGATTTCAGATTGCTTTCTTCCTCAAGACTGTTTACCTTAATTTCATAGATACAATTTTGTCTCAAATTAGAAATGTTTGAAAACTGTCTTTTTTTAAAGGTAAATTTACCTAGGAGAAAGGCATTTCAGTGTACTTGGGTGTCTCAGTTGGTTAAGTGTCTGACTCTTGCTTTTGGCTTAATTCATGATCTCAGGGACCTGGGATAAAGCCCTCTGTCGGGCTGCGTGCTCAGCATGGAGTCTGCTTGTCCTTCTCCCTCTGCTCCTCCCTCTGCTCTTCCCAATGCTTGTGTTCTCTCTCTCTCTCATTCAAATAAATAAATAAAATCTTTAAAAAAAAGGGAAAAAAGGGCATTTCAATTCTATTCAAAGGCATTCTCTTCTATAATAAAGCTAGCAATTTTTCTCTATTTTCCCATTCAGAAAAAAGCCTCACTCTGATGGCTTTCTGCTGGTTATAGTCACATGCTCTGGGAGAGGAAGGTTTCCCTTCTTGGTGTTGGGCTTTTGTTTGTTGTGTTCATCTGCTCCAGAAGGAGACCTACCACACCAAATTTTTGTGTTCTTTGCTGCCTTCCCTTATACCCTTCCGTCTCAAACAAAAATATTTATGATTGAAATAACATGGTATCCAGTCCTTGCCTTGCAATAATCTAGTATGTGTGTGGGAGAGTGGATGAAAGTAGAGACAAAATGAAGTTGACAGGGGTTCAAGCTGGGTGCTGGATGCCTGGGAGTTCATTACACTTCTCTATTTTTGCATATTTAAATTTTTCTTTTTTTTAATTTAAAATTTTCTGTAGTTAAAAGTTTAAAAAGAATTATCCTGTGTTAGAAACAACAAAGAGTTAGGTCTGCGTTTTCCTCCTATGAGTGAGCTTATTTTATGTTCACATTCTAATGTGCATATAGGGGAGACTTTACATCCCAGACATCAGGATTTGGTATTATTGTCCTATTGCTCTTTCCAGATCATGACTGAAAGAAGTAAATTTTCATCCTACTTGACCTCCCAGAGTATTTGATATCGCTGACTACCCACTTTCTTCTTTCCTTCCTGTCATATTAGAAAACACTTGATTCTCCATCAGCCTCTCTGACTCTGTTTTCTCTGGTTGTAGTTCTTATATTAGTGCTTGGTCTCCTTTTTTTTTTTTTAATCTTTTTTTCTTTACACACCTTTCATTGTTCCATTGTTTCAACTATCATTTTATTTATTCCCTTAATATTTTTTCCTATTCTAGCCATTTGGCATGGAATCTACTTTATCAGATTTGCAGAGTATTAATTTGTTCATTTATTTTCCAAACATTTTAAAAGCTTCTACCACATACCAGACACTAGGTTAAAGACTGAAGATAGGAAACTGAAAAAGACATGATCGTTTTCTTAAAATATTCACCACAATGTGCTAAAGATTCCCCAGTTTATTTCTCAAGCTCTGATTGCTTTTCTAAGGCCAGATAGATGAAATCACTACCGGTTGGTTTGTTAGCTTCAAAACTAGCACATCAAAAAAAGAGTCTCACTTTGCCCCTCTGCCACTCTGACTCGTTTTTTCTCACCATTTCTGTTGGTGGTTTCAGCATGCCAGTACTGAATTATCTTCCTTCTTTTCTCCATCTTCCCGGACTTAACGCCTACTCATTTCTGACACTTACGCTATGCTTTTGTTAATAGCTATATCCTGACCATACCTCAACCTCCTCCCAGCCATCTAATATCAAAAAGCTTTAGTCTTAGGAAATGCATCTTGGCATTTATTCTGGCAAAAGTTAGGGTGCACACTGAAACTTTTATTTGGCAACTTCTATTCCTTCCTTACATGAATTTTCATAATGATCCTTCTATCTAGGGCTATCTGAGGAGGATGTGTTATCATTTTGTTTGCTATGTGGAGATATCAAGTGACTTGCTCAAGACTATGCTATTGGTAAAGGTCAAGGCCATAAAAATAATTGGCCTGTTCTCCAAGTATACATTCTTTTTTTTTTTTTTTTTTTGCTTGATGATCATGAGGTCAATTTGCTTCGGCTTCTTTTAGCAGAATTTCCCAAAGGATGTTTCTTGAGATGTTTGATGCTATTTTTAAAAAAGAATTCTATACAGACATGAATTTGGAAGATGATAGAAAGTTTAAATATTTTTTGTTGCTAGTATTTGAATATTTAATATGCTAATATGCATTGTGAATATACAAGGCACAGTTCTGTTATAGCAAAGGCATTTTCCAAAGGTTTTTGATCAGAGAACCATTGCTTCACACCTTCTCTTAGGACTTGTTTTCTCCAGAATGAATCTGAGGAAATGTCATGCTGGAGAGAAGGAACTCTAGATCACAGCTCTAGTTCTTACTCTCTTAATTTCACTTGCTGGGAGAAATCTTTTTTTTTTTTTTTTTAAAGATTTTATTTATTTATTCATGAGAGACACACAAGCACACACACAGAGAGAGAGAGGCAGAGACACAGGCAGAGGGAGAAGCAGGCTCCATACAGGGAGCCTGATGTGGGACTCGATCCCGGGTCTCCAGGATCACACCCTGGGCTGAAGGCAGTGGTAAACCGCTGAGCCACCCAGGCTGCCCCTGCTGGGAGAAATCTTAACTTGAACATTCCCCTGGTTGACTCCTCAACCACAGACCAGTTGTGGAATGAGTCACACATCATTTTCAGCCCTTGCTGACATTTTTTCTTAAGCTCAGCCCAGCTGAAGGCTCAAGGAGGCTCTGACTTTCCTGCAAAAAATCCGTTGAGTTTGTGTACACATGCCTGGGAAATCATATTATTAAATGATATGAGCTTCAACTTTTTGAGTACTTGCTCATTTTAAGGCACTAAAGCAAGTACTTTTATAAATACCATCTCTTCTAATCCTCACACTTTTCCTGGGGAGAAGGTACTAATGTGATCTCTGTTTTACAAAGGAATGCAAAGGCTCAGCAATATCTACATGTCCATGAGCACACAGGTAGCAGTGATGAGCTTATGTCTCATAGTCAGCTCTGAGTAGAGCCCATGCTTTTAGCTCATACTCTCCCATTCTGACTCATTATCAAAATATTTGAAGATAGGTGAATCTGATTCAATGACTAGAAGAATACAACAGAAGAGACTAGTGTCTGTGTCCACTTGACAATATTTATGGCTGCATTCCTAGCTCCTAGCACAGTGTCTAGCATGTAAAAGAGGCTTAAGAGAGGCTTAAGAAATTTTTATTGAGCAGAAAATGAACTGAATGATGGTAAAGAGCCTTAGAAGGGAAGGGAAGTATGGAAACAATGGAGCAAACTTGAAGAAAAGCATCAAACAACTTAGTCTCCTCACCGCAAAGGATGTGAAGAAAACTTCTATCACTCCTTGGAATTTTTGGAATGATTTTGGGAGCTATTTGTTTTACCAGGCTGTAATTTCCCTGTTGGTTTATGGAGTTAGAGAACCAGTCACTGTGGCTGGGCTGTCATCATCCCCGCTCTCTGTTTTGCTCTATTAGTACACATCGCAGCTGCAGCAGGTATGAATCAGGTGTACTTACACAATCTTGAGTGTCCTGAAGGAGAATTGCCTGTTAGTCATATATCAACTACATGCCTGCCCAACCAGTAAATTTAATCTTAGATATCTGAGCAGGTGACGAGTCAGCAATATAGACAGAGGTTTTATAAGAGAGAAATAGAAATAAGGTATAGAAATCATTTTATAGGTAATTTATTCAGTTATAAGAGAAACAAATTATTAACATCATGATACCATCTTCAAAGGGAAGTACATAGGTATAATTAGATGAGTTCCTTGCACCAAGATAAGATAATGATAATGAAATGTATGGGCTGTGGGTGACGACTAAAGAATGAAATAGTAATTATCTAAGGGTACGAACAGTGCAAATAACCAATGAGGGATAGAACTGAGGGACCTAAGAATTAAGTTATTAGGAAAACCAAAAGGTGGTAAGAGGGAGCAAGGGAGCATTTAGGTAAAGGACTTAAAACTCTTCTTTTTGCTTTAATAGTAAGCCTAGCCAGGTGACTCTCTGATTCAACAAAATGGGTTTCAAAGATTATTTCAAGTTGAAGGTGTAACACAGCATCCTTATGGACTTTCAAGGAATTTTGGACTTCTCATAACTGATGATATTCAAAGAGCTTGCTGCTGACACCATCCCCATCCATGTGCCCATTAACATAAGTGTGCACAGTGATCCTGTCCCTAATGAGAACATTCTGTAATCTGTTTCAATTTGACTTTTTGACTTTATTTTACCCAGACTCTTTCTGAACAAGATTTGAGGAAGTGTGATACACAGTTAGGTTAAGGGGACCAAGCAACTCTTCATCCTATTCACAGCTCCTAGCATAGCAAGCACTTTAAAAAATGCATGTTCGAGGAATTAATACAGGATCTAAATAACTAAAAGAAAATTACTTTACATAACTATTTTGTTTCCAAATCATTTTTTTTTGTGAGATTAATTGTTCCTTGGAAGGTCTGCAGGTTCTACCCCACATAGACATAGCTTTTTATAATCTAACATCAAGTGGAATTACTACATTTGGAGCTTACAACTCTACTGGGCCTGTGCTACAAATTGTCAAATGCCAGTGAAATGACATAGGAAACACCATGAGAACTTCCACTTAGCAATCTCACTCTCTAGAAGTACACCAAGACCAACTACAAAGTACCTTAACTTCTCCTTTCCTAGAATAATTATGTATATAAAAAATAATAAAAATTTACTGGAAAATTCTCCTAGGAATGTAGCCTCAGTGGCTGAGTTACCACTGAGATTTTAGAGGAGGAATAAACATTAGAGAATATCAGATCCTCTGAGCTTCAAACTTGCCATGCTTCCTATTGATGCAGATTCCTGAGCTCTTCTTCAGAAGACCAGAATCTTCAGGATGCTCAGCCTGGAAATTTTTAAAACTAAGAAAGATTTTCAAAAAACACAGTAGTGTCCTTTGTTACCTAAAGAACCTTAGGTGTAGAGGGACTAGCTGATGAGACCAGGTGGCAGAGCTGAGTTCCAACAGAGGAATGACAGAGCCATTGTCTGCCTCTCACTCACCACTCCACCCTCCCTTCACATTTTCCCTTGCTGCTTGCTTTTTGACTTTTAGCATACATTCCCTCATTGTTTGATCCTCCTTCTTAGCATACAAATGGCCTCCTCAGGTACTTAAGTGCCATCGTGATAAGTTGGACAGAGATCAGGTTTGTACCTTGTGTTTGCACCTTGGCACCCTCTGCATGACCCTGGCCAAGTTACTCCTCTCTCTAACCTGCCATTTCCACATCTTCAGCAGTGTGAACAGTAATGACAACCTCACTGTGTTACTGTGTACTAAGGACTGAATGTTTGTGCTTCCCCCATCCATACGGATGTGCACCCCCCCACCCCACCCCCATCTCCACAGGATGGTATCTGACAATGGGGCTTTTGGGCAGTAGTTATGTTTAGATTAGTTTATGAGAGCAGACAATCCCTCCTCCCCGCCACCCCAGGATGGGACTGGTGTCCTCTAAAGGGATGAAGAGAATAGAGCCTTTTCTCTCTCCTCCATGTGAGGACATGGCAAGAAGGCAGCCATCTACAAGCCAGGAAAAAGATGGTTACTGAGAACCCTACCACGCCGACACTCCAGCCTCAGACTTCCAACTTCCTTAACTGTGAGAAATAAATGTCTCTTGTTTAAGCCACAGTCTACGATGTTTTTGTTGTAGCAGCCTGTGCTGACTAACGTGCCAAGAAGATCACATGAGGTAACAAGAGATAGTGCCTGCCACATATTAGATGCTCAGTAATTATTATGTCCTTCCATATGAGTAATTTTTTTAAAAGGGTGAGTACCTGATGTCTCAATTTCCTGTGCAAATACCTACCACCCTGTCTGTGAGATGACAGATGAGGGCTAAGACGGGTACTAGGGGATGGACGTTCAGCATATCTGTGTAGCAGAGCTTCCAGAGACAACCTGGTCAGAAGGTGCAACTTCTGGGCGATTTGTCTTGAAAATGCAAAGCAAGATGATTGCTTTTGCTTAGATTCTGTGTTCTTTGGGTGGCTTGAAGGAGACTGACACAGACTAAAGGCCCCTCCCTCGCCCCCCCTAATTACTCCTTAGTATTAAAAAATCAATTTTCTTAATTGACCTGCCACACTGATGGCAGCAGGGGCTCCTAACACCAAAGTTGTCATTGAATTCTCTAACTGCCTTGCCTGGATCCCGCTAATGCCAATGAGTGTGCTCCATGACAGTAAATTTGGTGTGTAGACAGTTGTGATACAGTTTCTTTCATTCATTCTTTCATTCATTCATTCATGCATTCATTCATTTAACAAGCAACCGTGAAACACCTCTGTTGAAGGAACTGTCCTTCTAGGAACTCGAGGAATAATCTGGGATCCACCTCTGGATTCTAGAACCCATGCTCGGAAACCAAAAAACCCGCCATTTCTGCTAGTGGGGACTTTCCAGTCCTGTGCCAAGGCACGGGGTGGGGGTGGGGAGTGAAAGGGATCTAAGTTGAGCCTGGCTTTGAACTCCGCAGCATCCTCTCCCGGCCCAGGCGCCCGCGGCTCCTCCCCACCCGCGCTCCTCGGCGGGTGTGATGTCCCTGGAGGCCGCTAGAGGGAGATGAGCGCCCGAGACAGCCTCGGCCGTGCTCACCTGCGCCTCCTTCCCCATCTGGCTTAGTAAGCAGTTGCTCGGCGCAGATTTAGAACGCCCTGGAAAACAAGCCGTGCAAACAGTGAAAGCGAAGAAAATGCTGGACTCTGGTTAAACTGAATTGGAATTTCAGATAAACAACAAATATTAGATCATTCATGTTTATCTTAAATGAAGATGTAACTGGGTGCCCTGTACTTTTCTTTGCTAAATCTGGCAACCCTATTTAAAGAATAAAAGGGACTTTGGGCAGACTGAAAGTACTTCTAGAGGATGGAGGGGTGGGGTGGGAGGAGAATTTTTCCTACCTATTTGTTAGTTGAATTTGGAACAAAGTTTTGTATCCTTCAGACTGGAAAAGGTTGGTCTCTTCACAGATGTAGAAGAGCAGTGATGTGTGGCCTGTGGCCTGGGCTAGAGGGAGAGGCCTGAGGAGCTTCTCCAGGCTAACTGCACCTCTGAAGTCCTTCTGCAATCAGGAATTTCTCCTAAAGATGTATTCCTTTGAAGAGAATGCCTTAGCTCAAGGTGCAATAATGAAATAGCACAGAGTAGGGGTATTAAGCAGTAGTTATTTATTTCTCGCAGTTCAGAAGGCCAGAAGTCCAAGATCAGGGAGGCACAATGATTGGGTTCTTGGTGAGGACCTTTTCCCGGATTGGCAGGAGGCTACCTTCTTGCGGAGGGAGTGCACTCTGTTTTCTCTCTTGTAAAGGTGCCAATCACATCATTCAAGCTCCATTCTCAAGATCTCATCTAAACCTAATTAACCTTCCAAAGTTCTCACTTCCAAATGCCATCACGGTGGGGGTAGGGCTTCATCATATGGCTTTTGGGAGGACACATTCAGTTCACTGCAGAGGAGAAGAGCATAAGCTCTGTCAATGAAAATTTCATGAAAGATTGTATGGCTACTTGTTGGAAATTAGTACCAGATCAGAAAAAGAAATAGAACAAAAACTTGGGTTGAGAGGCAGTAGACAAGGAAGAGATCAAGACATCAAGACAACTGTGAGGATCCCAGAGAAGGGGGATTGAGTTGCAGTGGGTACGTTTCTAGTAAACAATTTTGTTCGGGGCTGGAGTCGTTTTAGAGGATGCATTTGGAATCTGAAGAGTTGGCTCATATCCAGTTAAAAAATGACTTCCAGGCACCTGGAATGTATGACCGTGATTGCTATTCATGGCAATAATAATATTCTCAGACTGAATAAGCTCAGTCAATCACAAGAGCATTTTTATTTCTCCTGATAGTTAGAACAGAGTTCTAATGTCTTTGTGTCCTAATAAAGCTAGAGGTAATCACAAAGGGGCTGTGCTCACCATCAGTCCACATGTTTCTCTAAGCTTTTTGTCTTGCTTCTCTCGTTCAGAGTCGACAAAGGTATGTAGAATATTGAGAAGGTTCTTTGAACAAAATTTTACAAGACTCACAAAAGGAAGCATTCTTCTTTCAGTTCCTTCTTCTCCAAGGTCGATATCAAGCAAAGAGTTCCTAATTGCTAGGAGAGACTGCCTTAGTATCCGAACGGACATTTACTGACCCTGAGGACACAGCACTCTCTTACCGGCCTGATTTAAAAATTCTTTTTTCTTTTTAAGCTGATGACATTAATATCAAGTTAAATCAGCAGGGGGCACAATTTCTTCACAATGTGTTAGGCTTTGTTTTTTTGATTAGAAAGAAAAACACCTAAACTGCTTCCTTGTACTGTTTTGAATCAGTGTTACCCAATACATCTGGTCATCCAAATATTGACATGTCACACACATATTCGTTTTCCACAGAAAAAGCCAACTTAAACCATCCAAAAGAGATTGAGAAATAAATTGACAATGCCCAGCTAGTTCTATCATTTCTGCATTAATAATTCTCTATTTTTAGATAAACAGTCATAGGGTAGGCATGTTGGACCGTAAATGCAAGCACTACAGCTGAACCTGTTGCCTGCATTTAAAGTTTCTCCTAGAAACTCCCAGCCTGATGGTGACCCCCATTTTCTTGGGCAACTAGAAAATGAGTAGGAAGATTTCATCTATTGATTTCATCAAGAACTGTAGCAGTTACTTTCAGGGGCTGTGTTTTGCAGTTGTCTTGCACATCTGGAAACAGTTTGCACATTCCTAATACCTCAAAATCAGATTTATTCTTTTTGATCGCTAGAAAGGAATAAAATCAATGCACTTGTCTCCTAGTGTTCCCATATGTGTGACATGGGATGATCTCGCAGTGTCCAAGTGTCAGCTCTTGCATTTGTACTTGGCTCTGACTCAGTGCTATCTTGGATTTAATCACTTTATTTGTCTTGGCATTCATTTTATTATCTTCAAAAAGAGAAACAGATTATAACTATCACACAGGAATATTGGCAAGATTCCATAAATCTTTTCACTAAATAGATACTAAGAGTCCTTCAACTTTATTATTAAATCAGTATTCATAATGGTCAAAACTTACACAGAACTAACTCTGTTTTAGGCTTCATTTCTTTTTATTTATCAACTCATCAAAATCTTCAGACAGGTTAGGGAACTTGCCCAAATTCACTGACGAAGTAAGAGGTGAGGCAGAGATACAAAGACATAATCTGGCTCTAAAAACTATGTGCAAGATGTGGGATTTTAAAAATTTAACTTCATGTTTGGAATAGGTAATGACTTAAAGATTTTAAGATTAGGAGTGATACACAATGAGAAGTTCTGCTACCACTCTATTCACTTGTTCTCCTAACTTTCCCCTCGCCCCAAAGTATACATTTTCAGTACTTTAGGCAATTATAAACTAAAATAACTGACCCTCTACGAAACCATGGGCATCATGTTCACTGTTCTGAACTTCGCCCTTCTTCTGAACCATTTGTCCTGAATACCTTTCCGGAGCACACTCTTTTCCAGCTGTATTGTTTTCTATTGTGAGATGGACCATAGCAATGTCATCAATTTTCCACTTGTGGAAGTGGATTGCTTCTCTTATGCTCATACAATCAGTAGAATGGCACAGCATTACATGCTGTTTTGTAGCTGTGGAGGGACTCCTATAGGATAAGTTTCTAGAAGTATGAGAATGGGGCTGAAGTCTGGAAACATTTGTAAAATTGCGTAGTCACCACCACATTGCCCTTCTAGGGACCATGCCATTTGCATTCTACCAGAAATGCCTGTTTCCCTACAGCTTTATTAAAACAAGGTATTGCTTAACTTCTGGATGTTTGCCAATATGATGGGTTACAATGGCATCTCAGCATAGTTTTAATTAGCATTTTAAAAATTATGAGGAAGGTCAAGCATCTTTGCATTGGTTTGAAGTTTCCTTTATACTTCTTTTTATGTGATTTATCTATCTGTGTTCTTGCCCATTTGTCTTCTGGTTTGTTGATCTTTTTCATCTCAATTTTTAGGAGTTTCTAATGTTAGAAAAATAAGTCATTTTTACATTCTAGGAGTTGTGTGTGTAATATATATATATATATATATATATATATATTTTTTTTTTGGTTTGCATTTGCGTTTTATTGTGCTAACCTCTTTTTGGAGACCAAGAATGCATTTTTTATTTTTATGAGTTTAAATTAAGATATAGGCCTTGAATGTGGTAGGTTGTTAATTATTCAAAGTTTTAGGTTTAATTTTATTCATAAAAGTATGTTGAGAACTTACTACCATGCTTCCCAACTTGTGCTAAGTGTTTGAAACAAAACTGCTCTCCTGGATAAGTTCCTAATCTAGTTGGTAAGGAAGTGGTAAGTAAATAATTCCAGTGTGTCAGTGGTAAGAGTTTAATTAGAGATGTGAGAAACGGCTGTAAGATTACAGATGGCTTGACTAACTTTGGGAAATCTGTGAGAGATTTGATAAAGAAAGTTATTGTTAAGTAGGGTCTTCAGAGATATGTGGAAGCCTGACAGGTGAAAGAGAATGGAAGGGTTAAGTTCTTACAGCCTAGCTCCTGAGGGATTAGGTTCCATGTTAGCATTTGCTAAATTTTTTCCCCTCCAGACCAGATACGTTGACTTTTCCTTGTACCAATTTGTCTAAATGCAGGTAATAATCCCAATTATCTCTTACTTAAATAAGAGGGGATATAGTAATCATACCTGAAGGATATTTATCATGGTTGATTTTCTGCAAAGCTAAGTAAGTTTGTGGTGGCTTCAGACTCTCCACGTCCGCGTAACATCATTCTCTTCTAAGCATTTGATGTTAAGTCTGGTATTTTACCTCTAGAATAAAGAAAAGAAAAGGAGTTCAGAAACTGGTATATCTACAGTCCTTGACCGTGACGACTCTAATAGTTTTTTCTTTTAGGTTAGTCTTACAGTGTCTGTGGAACTGGAAATTGTTTTCATAATACCACCAGGCATCTCTTCAGTCATCCATTCAAGTATGAGATATGATTGATATGCAAGCAAGGAGAGAATGGAGTCAGCTACTGACTGGTCTTTGGGAGCAGAGGAGCTAGGACTCGCTACATTAGTGAAGTGGCACACACAGCCATTGCCCACTCATACTTATCCTCCCTTGCATCTCACCAGTGGAACTCCTGTCCAGTGCAGAGAGGCAGGGAGATAGCCCAGGGGTGTCCTGTGACAAGTCTGCTCTAGTCCAGACCAATAATGCCAATCTGGTTCCTTTCTTTCAAAACTGGATATCTGGCCTCCCATAAGCTCAGGGAGTTAAGGCCAGTAATGCACAAAGGGAAAAAGAGGCAGATTTTGAGAAGCGTTGCTTTCCTAAGAAAAACAGTCAGATCATTGCTGCCTGCCTTCACTGCTACATCCTGCCTGGAATGCACATGCGATGCCTAAAACTGCAGCAGCCATCTTTTGGCCAAGATGACTTTTTGCGCTGACGTGTTGCCAATTTAACATAACAGTTGCCTTTGTCCAGTGGAGGAAAATAAACTTTCTCCTTTTCTTAGGATACTGTTGGTCAGTCAGGCTTTCCTTGAAACAGTCACTAAGGAGCAGCATGGTCACTTATAACACTGTTAAGATGGCTTGCCACATTTCTAGAGATTCAACCAGTAAGGAGACCACAAGCCCAAATAGATTTAGACATCTATTAAACAGATAGTGTAAACAAGAGCAGCATGGTGCCAGCTACCTGCATCCCCATCCCACAGGACTACACCAGACCAAAAAGGCCAGATTATGGGCAACACTGTTGCCGAGGAGCCACTGTAGACTCCAGTCATGCAATCTTAGCCTCTGTAACTCTTTCCAAAGGATGGGGACAGGTGGAAAGTCCCATCTCATAGGAATCAGGGAAACAGATGAGAAACTGCCTTGTGGCAGCCTCCCACAACATAGGGCAATGGATGAGAAACAGCTTTGTGACAGCTCCTGACCAAATTGCCCCTCTTGCTGAGCTCCTGCCAGGATGACAGGGTGTTCACCAAGACAAGTCAGACTGCCGCTGGGTCTTGCCTCCATGGCCTATGTGGAGACCTGTAAGGGGTTTCAGAGACTCATGGTGGAGCTGGCCTCCTACAAATTACAGATAAAAGCCTTTCTAATTGAAAGAGTTCTCATTCCAGGGTAGCATGGGGGAAAGGGTTCAAGTTTGGTGAAGGACACAAGTTTTTCAGAGGAATGATAGATTCTGCTTATAGTTTTATCTTTTGCTAAAATATTTTCCAGTATCTCATAAGAGAGACTCCAAGGACATTTCCCTGCATACAAAGGTAGTGTTATTCATTCTTGGGCATTTGCAAGGTCATATTGTGTGTGTGTAAATGTGTGTGTAAGGTAAACATTAGCAACACACTTCACAGAGCCCTGGCACACTGTGTTAACATGCTTTCTGCAGCTGCCCGTTGTAAATGGTATGTATAAATTACACATTTAAATTCATTCCCAACTACAGAAACTGGCTTGTCTCATTCTTATTTCTTAGCTATATAATGCAGGTTTTGAAATATAAAATTCCAATGCTAACAAGCCTTAAAGAAACATCTTTACAGATACTGCTTTTGCATGCCTAAAAGAAAAGCTCAAATAACTGTAGAAACAGAGCACAAGTAAGGCTGCATGTTCATTTGTACCCCCAACCACAACAGGTGGGAGATGTGACTGTTACTTGTGGTTCATGTATTCATGTCCTGTCTCCTTCTTGTCTAGATGTGGAATTTATGACATCTGTATATGACTCATCCTAGCTTTCTACAGTAGTAAACAAGGGGTTTCTGGCAATGCTCATAGCTGCTGCCCTTGGCTCTAGGGCAGCTTTACCCTTACATCGATGAGTAAAAACAGCCAAGGATGGGTAGATGTTGAGGAAAACTGCTAACATGAAAAATAGAGAAAAAAGTAAAAAATAAAAGGAATTCAAAGGATTCAGAAACTGTACAGAGAGGAGAAGAAACAAACATGCCCAAACATCTTATAATTGAATTCTTCAGGGAAAGATAAGAGAATACATTATGGCCATGAAATCAGAGCTGGGGGGCTCTTGTAAGTTAAAATTCAGAAAATTGAAATGGAAAAAGTCAATAAAATTGCTAGGAGATAAATTCAAGGGAATAGATCAGGAAGCAAAACAAAATAAAAACAAAACAAAATAAATCCCTAAAGAGTTCTAATAGAAAAACAGAAAGCTATCAGCAATTGGAGGCTTAAAGTAGGAGATAAATTTAAATAATAATTTCTGAAAGAGAAAAGAGGGGATGGAAAAGAGGAAATACAGTCCAGCTGAGGCATGAGAGAAGCCCAGCGACCAGGGGCTTCACAGAGACTATTCAGAGCAACTGCTGGAACCCGCTGGGCTTAGGCTTTGGTCTCTGATTAGTCCTCTGGTTTCCTGCTCGGACTGGACTCAATTCTGAAATACAGGCCTCATGTCTGGGTTCAATAGCACGTGATTGCTTGCCCAGGCTCCTCTGCCTTGGAGCTGGGGCCTGCCTCTGTAGCTAAGGATCTGCTTCATTTCAGATGACTCATTCTGTCCCTCCATTTTGCTAGAAGAGGACCTCCATCTGATTATGACTGTTACTTCTTTTTACAGAGTGTTCTATGACTGTTCACCAGCCCTGGACAAAGCTGCCAGCTTGACTGGACCTCTTTCATTCCATAATTTGAAAAGTGGGCTACCATTTGGAAGGTGGGCTACCATTTGGAAGGTGGGCTACCATTTGCAAGGTATGCATGATAGTTGAGTTGTTTCCTGGTCCTGCCTGCCCGAACCTATCTTACCCCTGTCCCCTACTGGTCTTCATGCTTCATGACTTGGCCTAGAGTGCTTATTTAAACAATGTTTCATTATCTAATAGTTAAAATACATACTAAGTAGTATTTCTGGACTATATATTTGGGTCAGAAGAAACTATAGGCCTTACACTTAGGATCAGAGTCCCAGAGAATTTGTTGGCATAAAATAGTTCTCTGAGTCTTGAATGAAACACATAAGCCAGATCACCCGAGTAAGGTCATTCAGAAAAGAAAAGAGAGAAATCACAGAGAGAAGCCAAGGAAAGGTACACAGAGGAAGCTCAGGATGCTACCCCTTCAGCAAAGCCATTACTGAGAGCCTGCTCTGCACAGGGCACTGCCCTTAGCTCTGAGGACACAACAGACAGTAAAGCCAGGCCTCCCTGGCTTGGCTTCTGTTTTAGTAGGGGGCATACTAAAAAAATCAAACACATTTTACTTACCAGTTTTATTTCACAAACATACAATGACTACATGCCACATGCCATTCCAAGAACTTTAAATAGTAACTCATTTAATCTTCCCAGCATTCCTATAAAGTCAGCACTAGTAACACCTCTCTTTTGCAGAAGAAGAAACCAAGGCAGAGAAAAATTGAGTACTTGCTCAAGCTCCCACAGCTGGTGAGTGGCAGACATAGGCTGTCCAAGCCGGCTGCAGTCCATCAGGGGCCAGCCTGCTCTCCTCAGGCGGGGGAGATAGCTCTGTGGGGATAGTCACGCAGAGCGAGGGGCTAGACATCTCTCAGAGGACACGGCACTTTGGAAAGGAGAGTCAGGGGAGCACTTTCTGAGAAGATGCCATGCCTGCATGGCTCTCTGTGTGCTTTGGAGCTCAAAGTTCTCTGTAAAATAGCACAAGGGGTAGGATGAGGGTGCTGGTAGAGGCTTTTTTCCCTTTCCCCTCTCATGATTAATTTTAAAAGAATTAAGGAGTTTCTAGCAAGTGGTGTCAAATTTTTTAAAACCACTGCAAGGCAACAGTTGCCAGGATCAGTGTCCACAGTCACCTGCCAGGACCAGTGGCCGTGGCTTCTTGGGAATGTTTATTTCCTCTCACAACTATAAATTAGATTCTGTAGATGACATAATTCTCACCCATTTCAAATAGGTGATGATACACATCTCTGCTTCTTTTTAAGGTGTTAATGGTTTATCACTAGTGTGGCTATTTCTGTGCTCATATTCATGCTCCCTATTTGTTTTTTAATAATTGCTACTAAACATCACATTTGTAGGATCCTGGTATAATCTCTTCAAATAGATCAAGCTAAGTTTCAGAGATTTCAACTTCCCTTTACTTTGGCCTCTACATTTCAACTTCCGGGGTTCTCCTGATGCTTGCAGTATCTACATTTTATGCAATCACTTGGCAATAAAATTGCAGAACTAATGCATCCAAACTTTCTTCAGTCCTACCCTGCTTTCTGCAATTAGGAGAATCTTAAAACACACAGTAAGAGCAAGTATGGGGGGGGGGGCCTTCCCTGGAAATGGTGTGAGCACAGCTGTGGAAGCTAGCGTCCCCATGTAAACTTATCTCTCACTGTTACATGCCATAAATTTTCATTAGGTGATCAACAGAAATGGCATGATTGCTCAGGAGCTCAACCCTGATATTTAAATTTCTTCTCCTCGACCTTAATGAGGGCATATATCAGAGCCGTAGAGTGGAGTGACATTTACGCCACTGCCACTCCATTCTGTGATTAGACACAGATCATTCAGAGGTTAGGCTTCAGACTAGTGGCAATTCCAACGTGTTCTAAACAGCAATTGTAGTAATTACAAAACTTACAATAAGAATAACAGACAACAATTTTGTTTTTCAGACTGCACCTCAATTGGCAGTAGCATTACATAGTTGGAGTGTGGGAGGAGTTCCTACTATATGCCACTCCCTAAACACAGGATGGGAGAGAGGGAAGGGGCTTCTGGGCAGATGAAGAAATTGAGGGAAAAAAAAGTTGGAAGTTGGGAGGAGACAACTGGAAAAGATAAAAGACACAGAACATAAGTTTATGAATCAGGGTTCTCCTCAAAGCGTTAAATAAAATCTTGTTAAAAGATCGATTCTAGGATCTTGGTTCATAAGTTTTGGTACTTTCATTACAGCCTGAGTCTCAGCCTTTAGGTCAAGGGGTACATCCATGTTTCTTAATCCACACTCCAGAAACAAGAAGAAATCCAGAATCTCAAGAGGGATGTACGTTTTACCATGTAACTATAAAGGTTTCTCAGAACTCAAAGAAAACTGAGCTATCAAAGGAATTCTATGATAATTGAGTTCTAATATCATTGTTTTCTATTTCTGAACATTTAGATCCAGACCAATTTCATCATATTTGAGACAAAAGTCTTTAAATTTAGCAAATACATCAACTGGTGATCCATCAGGCAAAAGCCATGGCCAATCTTCAAACTGCCATACAGGACCCTGTACAGAAACTGCCCACCTCCCCGCCCTGGTCCCCCCAGGGCATGCACTCAATGGGGTTTGTCTCTTGAGATATGCACTCATGGAGCTGGTCTACAACTCCATAAGGTACCCAGACACTGATGGTAGCGCCTTCTGGCCACATCTGCTCTTTTCTACTCTGAATCATAGTTTCATATTCTCCCTGGCAGCCTTGGTTTTTGTTTTGTTTTGTTGGATTTTTTTTTTTTTCACCTGAGGGAACAAATTTCAGAGCCTGGAGAAGGTCTTTTGCCTTGAGCATGGTGATTAAAGGGGTGGTAGCTGCCTAACTTATGATGATGGGTGCTAACAATCCTTTTGTCTGGTTTGGCAGAAACCTGGCTTGAGACACTGGTCTCAGAACTGACTATGTTCAGGAGTCTGAGACTTATGGGCAGATGCATCATCCACGGTTACAGATTTTGGCGGCTTATCCTGGTAGGTACCATCATGTCAGTTTTGAAGAGATCCATTTCTTCTTTTCCTTTGAATGTTTCCTGGTCATATCTGCTGAAGGCTGGGACAGGATATTTAGTATTATAACATAGGATTCACAGGTGCTACTATTTGGGGCTGGTTACAATTCAGGTACTTTCCATTCTTTTCCATCTTTTACAGATGGAATAACTGCAAAAATATTCTTGTAAATCAGTTGACTGTATTTCCGATCCCCACCCCAACTCTGCTGATGATATCTGGGTCCTAGTTACCTCAACATTCCCCCCAAAGCCTCTGTTTCAGGGAGTTATATCGTCATCTATGAGATAATCTTAACCAGGCTTCCCCTTCTTTTTTTTTTTTTTAAGATTTATTTATTTATTTATGATAGAGAGAGAGAGGCAGAGACACAGGCAGAAGGAGAAGCAGGTTCCGTGCCGGGAGCCCAACGTGGGACTCGATCCCGGGACTTCAGGATTGTGCCCTGGGCCAAAGGCAGGCGCTAAACTGCTGAGCCACCCAGGGATCCCCGGCCTTCCCCTTCTTAATGTCTTTTTTTTTTTTTTTATAGAAGCAGGGTCCAATAAACACCCAATCAAGAGGGATTTTCTTACAATTTCACACTTATGTCTAAAATTGGGGTCTTGAATACCTGTCTGCACCCACCTAAACCTGCTTCTCTCTCTCTCTCTCATTTTTTTTTTTTCTTCAAATCTTACTAATAGTACTACTCAGTAGGTGGGGGTCTTAATCAGCTATTCTTCATTTTTCTCTTTCATTCCTGCCCCATATTGAGCCCAGCCAGAAATCCTGTGTCTGGAGGATATCTGTAATAATCCCTTAACTGGTTTCCCTATTTCTATTTTTGGCCTCTTCTCCTTTTCCCCCATCCCCAGTATAGTTTCTAAACTGCAGCCAGAGCATTTATTTATTTATTTATTTATTTATTTTAAAATAGATTTTATTTATTTATTCATGAGAGACATACACAGAGAGAGGCAGAGACACAGGCAGAGGGAGAAGCAGGCTCCATGCAGGGAGCCTGAGGTAGGACTTGATCCCGGATCTCCAGAATCACGCCCTGGGCCGAAGGCAGCACTAAACCGCTAAGTCACCCTGGCTGCCCCAGAGGATTCTTTTAAAAGGCAAACTGGATTGGGGCACCGGGGTGGTGCAGTCAGTTGAGACACTGATTCTTAGGTTCGGCTCAGGTCATGATCTCAGGGTCGTGAGATGGAGCCTGCATGTCAGGCTCTGTGCTCAGCTTGGAGTCCGCTTGGGATTCTCTTTCCCTCTCCCTTTCTCCCTCCTGCTCATGTTCTCTCTGTCTTTCAAATAAATACATAAATCTTTAAAAAACTAAAAAGCAAATTGGATTTTGTCACTGTCTTGCAATAACCCTCCAGTCACATCACTGGCATATCACTGGCATTTAAAATCAACCTTAAAGTCCTCTCTGGGCCCCTAAGCCCTGCATGATTGTGTCCCTGGCTATCTCACTGAACTCAATTCACAGACTTGAACCTTTACTTCCTTGCTGGTTCTTATATGCTTATGGACCTGCCTCAGGTCCTTTGCTCTTGCTGTTCCCTTAACCTGGAACCTCTTCCTCTGAGCAGCCCAAAGCTGGGTCCTTGGTTTATCTGCTTTCCTGCTTTACTCTCCCTTTGAGAACCCTGTCTGAAATATCACTCTCATCCCCTCATCGTCCTTTATTTTTCATTGTAGCATTTATAGTTACCCAGTATCATAGTATGCATTTTTTTGTTGCCTTGTTTATGGTATCTGCTTAGTCAACAAAGATCCCTGAGATCAAGGATTTTGCTTTGTTTTTTTTTTTTTTTGTGTTTTTTGATTTTGCTTTGTTATCTGCAGGGTACCCCTCACTAAAAGGATACTTGACATCAAATATGTGCTTAGTACATATTTACTGAATGAATGCTAGATAGAAAAACTGGAATTTAGGACAAACTATCCTTATTTCCCTGTTTTTCCCAAGGACAATTTGCCAACAGTCAAGATAAGCCAGAGCAAATAATGTGGGCATCCATGATCAGAAATTGACTATATAATTTGAACTCAAGTCTTATTATATCCCCTTGTGGCTCCCTGTTGATGATTGTGATAAAATTTTATAATGGTCTGCCCAAAGAAACTTAAAACTAAATTCTAAATTATTTTCTTGTAGTGTTTCTTGGGTAAAAATCCCAGCCCCAACCACTGAGAGGGTCTTCAGGAGATAATCTACTGGAATGGCATGTATTCCCAACCTGGAATCAGTACAGCAGCATCAATACCATATTTGCTAAATTATGTTGCCAATGAGGACGGTCCTAAGCAGTTTCCATGACAGACTCCTCATTTACTTTCAGAGCTGCGTGTGCAACTCCAACAGCCCCTGGAACAAGGTTGGTAGCATCAGTGCATAAATCACTCTTCAAGTTAGCAAAAAAAAAAAAAAAAAGTATGACTTCCATTTACCCCATGTAATAGCGAATGAAGGAGAACATTTATTATTTACTTACACCAGTTACATCAGCTTTTTTAATTGTTCTAGTTGAACTATAAAACTCTTCCAAATATCTTAGACTGATCTACCTAGCAGAGTAGAGAAATTTGCAGTGGCTGTTAGAAAAATTAAATTTGTCTTCATCAGATGTGTAAACCTGTGGGAGCAGTTTACATTCTTTCTGTTCCTTATAATAGTAGAGAATAAATATCTCCAACTAGCAAGCCCAGCATTTTCAGGGAACAACAGCTACAATCAGCTTCCTCTTTATAGAAAAAGAGATAGACAATTTAAAATATATGTAGAAAACATATTTATGGAACAAGAATTGACTGTCTACAAGTAAATATACAGAATAAGAGGTTTCTTTAAAATTCTGTCTTTATGTATTCCTAAGTTTTCTACATTTCTTCATGCATATGCCATACATAATTACTGAGTATCTACTATGTTCTGTGTACTTTGTTAAATAGAGCTAGGGATGTGCACTATAGAGGACTGACATGGATATAAACACGTATTATTTTTATAATTAAGTTAAAAGAGTATATTCTTTCTGATCAAAATAATCTTTATTTTTATAATGGTTTGAGGCAAAAAAATAGACAGAAGATTTGTCAAAATTTTTTTAGATTTGTCAAAATTTTAAGAAAAATCTTATAGTCAACACCTCAGATGACTTGAGTGTCAGGTCTACCTGGATGTGGAAGAATTGGATTGCACAAGTTCAGAAAATATTTGCAGCTTTGGAAACTGCTCTCTGATAACCCTAGTAATATTTATTTTAGCTTTTTTTTTTTTTTTTTTTTAAAAAAAAAAAACCTCTTTCAAGGGGTTATGTGAATTTAGTAACCTCCCCATTGCCAATGACCAGAGCAGGGTCTAGCGGCCACAGGCATGGTGTGGCCAGAGCTCTCATGCCTTCTGGAGGAACTTCTCATTGTGCATTTCTAGAAGACAACTTGGGAAAAATGCATTCTCCATCTCACATGACATTTGTGGAAAATTTTACTTAAGGTCTGGCCTTAGAAAAATTGAAGAAGACATTGATCTTGAAGCCTCCAGATTTCCTTTTCTGTTTCTTAAAGTTAACCTCTTCACACTTTCCTAGTGCTTACTGTTCTCTGTCTACAGACAAATCTCCTAAGAAATCATTTTGTTACAGTCATTCACTTCATAGCACAGGTGTCTTATGCATGTTTCTCCTTTCCAATAGACATTTGCTCTAGCATGGCACAACTCTTTAAACAAGGTGATCACTTCTGAATTTCCTATTTTATCATGCTAATTGGAAATGTAGAGTGCCTTTCAATTCTGATATTCTGTAGTTCTAACTGAGTAGCATCATTTTTTGTCCAGATATTATGGGGCAGAAGAGAGGAAAGATAGGGGGTGAAGTTTTTTGTGGAAGACCCCATTATGAGGGGGATTTTCCTTACAAGTAACAAATCACCTAACAGTATTTTATCTAATAAAGTCATTTAAGTACTCATATCTCAAGAAGTCTAGAGGTGGGAGTTTCAGGAGTCGGTCATCAGTTCAGCATGGCCAAGCCACTGAGTCAGTCTCTCTGATGGGCTTGTCTTCCCATCATAGCTTCCTAGAGGTCTGCAGCAGCTCCAGGCATAGTATCTCCAGATAAGTGTTCAAACACGAAAAGGGTGGGCTCATGGGCCTTTCCTCTTTTGTCTGGTGGGAAATTGTCTCAGAGCCCCCCAGCAGACTCCACTTACATCACATTGGCCAGAACTGTGTCATTCCACCACCGGTAGTGCCAAGGAGTTGACAGAGACCAATCATGAATTATTCCCTATTGAGGACTGAGAAAAATTGAGATTTTGTTAGCAACGGAGCAAGGGAAAGAGTTACTGGAAGGCAGTCAGTAGTGTCTGCCACAACCTTGGACCACATCACAAAGGACCTACTCAATAGGTCTGTGGCCAGGCTTGAAAATGGCTGAGTCAGATACCTGGGCTTTCTCTGATCCCCTCCACCTTCTAGCTCCTTCTTTGCAAATGTTCAGGTTAAGAGGGGAGGGAGATGTGACAGAGAACAGATGGTGATGTTCTAAATTAAAAGAGAAAAGGGATGTTTAGTGTTATGTTCTACTTGTCTAATCTCAAAATTTGTTTCACATTTTTATTCCTTAACTTGAATTTATTCTGCTGAACATCTTCTTCAATAATATCTGCAAACTTGCTAGAAAAAGCATTAGATTTTTTTTTGGGGGGGGAAGGGGGTCAGGCTACTCTTTCACTGAAACAGTCCAGAGATGATTGTGTTCAGTTTTATTTTTGAAATCTCCACTTATCAAATAGTAGCATGGGAAGAAAACAGATGGTTTGATCTGAGGCTTCCTCTGTTGTATGCAGGCTAATGTTTTAAACATCATGCCAAAATTTGATTTGTAATTTTAAAATTGCTGTTTTCCCAGGCTGAGCTTAGGGTATTCTCAAAATCCTCAGACAGGCTATCATGAAGGGAAAGCAAAATTTTTGTATGTGGGCTAATACAAGGAAAGTAAAAATGTTTAAAGGACAATTTTTTTGAATCAAAATTAAAAGAGTTTTATTGATTCCAATGAAGAAAAAAATTTCTATTTTTAGGACATATACTACCTATTGTATCCAATAGATGAATGTCAGCTTTCAAATTCTCACTTCTATTTTAGTTATTAAAATGTTGATATCTCAGTATCTTTGAAAAGAACTAAACTTAGATTCATCTCTCTACTCTTTTATCTTTTATAATTGGGTAGAATTTTAGAGTTTGTAAAACTTGCTCATACACACTATTTCATGTTATCTTTCAATTAACCTGCAAAAAATTATTTTTCCCATTTATAGATGAGAAAATTGAGGTTCCAAAAAACATCTTACCCAAGATCAAAGAGTAAATTTAGCTATGGAATTAGGGCTAAAATTAGATTTTCTATCCTTTGCAACTCTTACTAGTCCTATCCTATGTCAAGCACCATTCTGACACTGAAAATAATAAAAGAATAATAATCATATCAAACTTGTATTGAGCACTAGGTGCCAGACTCTATCCCAAATACTTTTTTTAAAAAGATTTTATTTATTCATTTGACACAGAGAAAGAGAGAGAACACACAGGCTGGGGGAGCAGGGGAAAGAGAAGCTGAAAAAAGATGCCCATCTAGGAAAGAACTTCTCACCAGCAGCCTAGGGCTGCCAGTGTTTGATATCTGACTTCCCAGCTTCTAGAACTGTGGGAAATAAATTTCTGTTCTTTACAAAAAAAAAAAAAAAAAAAAAAGAAAGAAAGAAAGAGAAGCTGAAAGCAGATAGTTAACTGACTGAGCCATCCAGATGTTCCACTATCCCAAATACTTAAATGCAGTTTCCTTTTCAACAAATCTATGAAATAGAAAATACTAAAGTTCCCATTTTACAGATGTGAAAACTGAGGTCTAGAGACTTGTATATCATCAAATCCGAGGAAGGGCTGAACAGCCAAACCACCCACCCATGAGAAGGGCAGGATGCTGCTTTTGCTACCTCTTGTTCTTATTTTTTTGTGCATGTTGGCATCATTCTTTTTCACTACCAATAGATTTTTTTCTTCAAATGGTAGAAATCTCAGTCACTGAGAGCCCATGCAATTCATCTTTTGAATTCACCAACGGAGAGTCTGACTTTCTTGGGTCTAGTTCGAAAAAAATCCAAAGAAGGGCACTGATTGGTCTGGCTTACATAGCCACATCTGGACCAGCCATATCATGTATGAACCTGTGAGAGTTGACATGTACAATTGTGCAGTTTGTATGTTTCACAAAGGTGCCTACCCAAAGGGCATATGGGGATTAAAATGAAGCGCTCATACTCTGCTCACCAAGACATATAGCCTGGGATAGGTGTCTTCCTAGAGTAAGAAATGACCTTTGCTTCTCTTAGACACTGGGGCTTGTCAAGCTGGGTGCCCACTGGGCTGAGCAGATTTTAAAATTGAGGTATAATTGACATAAAACTTTATAATAGTTTCAGGTGTGCAATGTAATGATACGATATTTGTATATATTGTGAAGTGATCACCCGGTTAAGTCTTGTTAACATCTATCACTATACATAGTTACGAAAATAATTTTTTCTTGTATAAGAACTTCTAAGACCTACTGTCTTAGCAACTTTCAAATATGCAATACAGTATTATTAACTAGTCACCATGCTGCACATACATCTGCATGACTTATTTTACAACTAAGAAATCTGAATCTTTGACTCCCTTCACCCATTTCACCTCCCAATCCCCGATATCTGGCAACCACCAATCTGTCCTTTGTATCTATGAATGAACACCTCCACATTTCACACACACACTTTTTTTTTTTTTCACATGGAGACATTGATTAGGCTTTTGGCTGCCCTGTGTAAAATATGACAGCTTCTGAGGAAATAATATACTTGTAGATAGAGGAAGAAAAGGGAAGCATTAATTTCAGAAAAAGAGAGAGATACTCAACAGAACACTCAAAGGGAATTTAAGCCATTTGCTGCACTCAAAGGTTTCTTGCTTAGTAACAAATAGTGAGTGAATTCTCTTTGGAAAAGTATTTCTACTTCACGTAAATAAAAAGAAAAAAAAAACAGTTCCACAATTAAGTCATGAAAAAATGATAAATAGGGGCTATAATGTGAGCAGAGACCACTGCCATTTCAAGGTCTAACAGCACACTGGGGAGTGGCTTGCTACTTCCAGGCATTACACATCATCTCTTTGAGGATTCAGAAGCTCTCTCACAGTGGATTTCAATTAAACAATTTCATGGTTTTTATGTGAAAAGACATCCTAACATTTAAAAAGATGGCTGATAGTCTGATAGTCTCCACTAGCAAAGTGCTACTGAAAGCAGCTCTGGTTACATTTAAATGATATTTTTAGCATCAGGTTTATGGAGCTGCAAAAAATTTAAAACTTAAAAAAACAACAACACAAAATTCTCATGGGTCAGAGCAAGGTGTTCTTTGGAACACAGTCATATCACCTTTACCAAGTAGGCTCAGAGTCATGGGCTGTGGGGAAGTGGTGAAACAGGGTGTGTTTAAAGATGGGTGGGAAAAGGCTGAACCCAGAAGCTTGACCAGCCAGGCCCTGTTTCGGGGCAGGCCACACCTCAAGTCATGACACAAAGGGCCCAGTGTATTTATTCTGAGATAATCAGTTCCCAACTGCCAATCTTCTTCCCTGGGTCACATATATGATCTCGAGTGTGAGCTTTGCAAACATTATCAGAGAGAATGCAGCAAGGACAAATCTGATATTTCAAGGGCTGTGATAACAGGCTGTATCATCTCATCTGCAGCATCTCCCCCAGCTAAAGTGGCATTCCAATTTTAGACTCCTCATGAATGGCGCCATTTTCTTTAGTTCCTTATTGTTCCTGGCTTCCCCTCCCCCCCATTTATCCTTCTTTGGTAGCCCAGACTCCTATGTCTTTGATTTTTCTCACTTCCTCCTACCTTCCTTTCTGCATCTTTTTTTTTTTTTTTAAGGGTCTTCCTTTGTTTGATTAACTAGTTAGAACCTCAAGAAGTGAACAACAGTGGAGAACTGGAGAAGTAGAAGTTTGTAGCAAAGCCATTTTGGTCAGGAGTGGGGGATGCTCACTGTCTTGATGCTCCTTCTCTCCTTCATTTCTCTTATTTCTCTATCTTCTTCTAGTTAACTCATCATCTACTCTCCACTTTTTACTCTTTGGCCTCTTTTTTCATCTTCTCTACCTATAACCAAACCCACTTTACACAATTTCTCTTGTCAGGAAAGAGAACAGCCTATTCAGTACATTCAAAAATTTGATTATTGTTTGTTCTATTAAAACAACATACTCTTCAGCAAGGGCCTCAAGGGATCTCTTAGGAAAGGTATGGGGTGTGGAGGACCCATCAGGCTCCATACTCATTCCAACTCCCTGCCTTTCCCTGCGTGTGGAACTTGCACTGGGTCAATGGAAGTAACATCCATCACTTCTGGGTGGAAGCTTTAAGGCCGGTGAAGGCTTTGCTTTGCCCTGTTTCCCTCTGCCAGTGACTGGCCACGTGTCAGAAGAAGGCTGCCCCCTCAGCCCGAGTCCTGGAAAGAGCATGACTTTGAGCAGAGGATACAGCTGACGTTCATTAAGTGCATAGATAAACACGGAATAAATCTTTCTTATTTTATGCCACTGAGATTCTTACTTGTTGCTGCACCATGATGTTACAGCATGGGAGCTGATAACAGGGAAGACAGAATGACACGTTTCCTACTTGGTAACCCTCATGGAAAATGTCCATTTGCACCATGAAATTGCAGCTTGCAACTCACGGAGATCGGAAGGTAGGCCAGTGACAGAGGCTATTTTTAGAGCTCAGCACCTTTGTTTTACTTGTGCTTCTGACAGGAAAGAACTAAACCCAGTCAATTACTACGCTGCTTGTAAGATTTTCTTCTTACTCCCTGTTCTCCGATCCTCAGCTGGGCGGGGTGGTTCTTTACTTGTGACCTCCTGGGATAGGGGCGCTGCTCTCTCCTTTACTGATGTGATGGAAACAAGGGAGAGCTTTCCCTAATTGCTTACAGCACACCTGAGACCAACCTCTACCTTTAAGCAAGGCTTTATTGAGGATTTGGGGAAAAGGATTTTGGGAAAATGCATCTTTATCGAGATGCAACCCCGAGAACTACGTTGCTGACCAGGCACAAGCCTGTTACAGGAGCTACTGGCTCCCTCCATCTCTCCTGAGGAGATGGAAGCTTCCATGCACTCACCACCCCTTACACTTACTCCCAGCATCAGAAATGCTAGAGGAATCTACTTGCCCTAGACTGATGGCCCCAATGGGAAGGAACATTTTCTCTCTCCCAACTTGCCTACAAAATCCTTATTTCTTATGTCAGGCCTGATCATTCTGAGAGCATCTGCTCTTTTCAGGGAAACTGAGTTCTCACCACCTACATGTACCATGACCTGCCCCTATGGCACCGACAAGACAATAACACAACTGTATTAGAAAGGATAAAATTAGCTGTGCTGTGGCAACAAACAACCCAAGACCTCGGAAAATGGCCCACAGTTCAGAAAGGTCTCTCATGTGGTCTGTGTACTGATATTCAAGAAATCTTTTGATCATGTTTCTGTAGTGTTTATTTTTTAGAATTAATTTATTAATTTCAGACATTTCCTCTTACCCTGTCTGGCAAAATCCTATTACTTTAAGTGTCAATTTCTTTGTGAAGCCTTCCCTGGGTCTGAGCAAAGTGAATTCCTCCATTCTGGGCAATTCTGTAGTACTGTCCTCCATGCCTTTTTGACAAAAATTATTTATTATATTGTGATTTGTTTTTTTTTATGCCCTTCTCCATTTTCTAGAAGATACCTTCCTGAGGAGAGGAATTAGGTATTTTTTCTGTGTCTATTATGCTCCTAGCATAGTATTTGGGATGGAGGAACTATGCAGCATAATCAACTAATGAATCAATAGAATAAATATAAATCAATAGCATGGATAAGTGGCGCTAAATGTGTCATCATTTCCCCAGTTCATTCTTGGATCGTGCATGTATGTTTTTGTGCTGTGGGGCTGTGGAATATAGTTATTACATATATATATATATGGCATTATAGTTACAGATGTTGTCTGTACAGCATCACATCTAAAGGGATGGGTTCAAAATGGTCCATATGGAACTTCTCAATATAGTTCATGGGTTGATATACACAAAAGTTTGAGAGGTACTTACATGGATAACCATATCCTAAAAAGGAAAATTAAAGTGGTTTTTTGTTTTTTTTTTTTTTTTTTTTTACCAAATAAGGCTTCCCATATCCATAGTAGAAGCCCCATATTTACCCTTGATCCACTCCTTTTATATGATAAATTAGAACTTTTTAAAACACTTCCTTCTTATTTTTTTTTCTTAAAAGCACATGACAGGCTTGTAATTTGGGACATTTTTAGGGTGAAATAAATAGGTAATTTTTTTTTCTTTAATTTTTTTCTTTAAGTTCACATGATAAATCAGCATTTGAAACATATTTCTCCATCTGGGTTCTCCTTTTCTGGTTTCACCCCTTATTTTTTGTGAGATGAGCATGGTAAACGTTGCTGAAAAAAAAGAGAGAGTAGCAGATTTTAACTGAGTTATTGTAGAATTGTGTTGCTACATTTCCCCCTCTTTTATTGGCAGTGGTATTTTATCATTTGTCAGCCCCCTGCAAATATCCTTTTTTTCCTCCATAAGTCAAAAATGACTTCTTAGGGCATACAGAATAAGTTGTAATAACACATTTAGTAGCTCTAAATAAGTCTCTTCTATCAATGTACACAGTGAATGTTATTAATGGTAAAGTCTTTGCATGGGCCCTGAGAATAACCAATAACTCAACTTGTCAGCATTTTGATAACTATAGGCTTCAATTTAACATGAAGAAATATAGGATTCAGTTTAGCAGTTTCAAAGGCAATGAATACAGATGATGAAATCTCTTCTTTCATGCAAAGAGACTGAAAATTATTATACATACTTATTTCTAATAATGTCATTTCAATTTACTTCTCAGTTGCCTGATATTAGAAGTATTTGTCCAGGAACTGGATGAGAATTTAATCATTATTTCAGAGCTCCTGGCCCAATCTCAGGGACCAACTGAAAATCTTAACAGCAATTCAGTGGCAATACTTCTCATCCCTTTCCCACACTCTTATCTCCTTTCTCTTTTTACCTTCCAAGTTTATTTCTAAGAATTCCAGAAATAACCCTCTTTCAGATGAGAATTAACCATGATGTCAGGGTGGTTGTCACTGATGTGATTTTTCATCTGGTCTCTTCTTCCATCTATATACCCTTCAAAATTCAGATCAGGCCTCCTTTTTCTAAGAATTTCCTCTCTATCTTCCCTCAAGCACCCCCAGCCTGGGTGAGTGAGAAGGAATGCAAAGCTTCCACCTGGAATGGACAAACTTCTATTACCAGGCTACTCTTCTCATGAACAAGGCCATTCCTCAGACCTGAAAGCCTTCCAATTCCATTGTTCTGTCATTGGTAGGTGCCGCTTGCTCCTCCCCAACTTCACCCAGCTGCAGCTGCACGCAGGCCTCTCCTAGAGAACAAGCCATGCTCCTCAGAGCCACGGGAAGATTCAAGGGACAGCGCACAGTTTTATGCTGTCTTCCTGTAAGATTCCTGAAGAGCCAAGCACCAAGTGTTGCTTTGTTTATGTTGTTTGTGCCACACCTGTCTTACCAGGTTTCCCTTTCTGTACTTCCATGTACCTTGTGTTTCCATCCCATACCAATCTCTATCATGTCTCTACTCCTCTGGTGGCATTTTGGGCCATGGGTTCCCTGAGGGATGGTATCACATCTTCTACTTCATTGTATCTAGAAAGCCTAGCATGATGATAGGAAGTGCTCAATAACTACCATTAAGTGAATGGCTGAACATTCAAAAATTATAGACAAGCAATATCAGAGAAATGTTGGTTTTGGTACTTTCTTTTCTACATTTATAGATTTCTTGCATCTATTTTTTAACGGGATTCTATTTTGCCTCTAGAGTTAGGTCTGATGCAAAGACCAGGCCCTGTCTTGGAGATGGTATGCTGCAGTGAGGACCAGTGAATGTCCCAGGAAATGTTGATCTGGGTAGCAGATTTCAAGCTACCAGCTAGTTGTTGTTTAGTGCAGCATTAGTAGCATGGTATTTCTATCACACAGCTCGGATGTAACAAAATCACCTCAAAAGCACAGATAGTAGTAAAATGTTGTGAAATAATTAAGAATTGGAGGGATTTGAGTGTTTAGCATCTTTGTTTTTAATATAACTTATTTAATTTTAAGTTTAATATAATTTTCAATAACTTGCCACATGTAATAGCTGGCTTGCAAAATCCCTGATAATTTTGTTTCATGAGACTGTGGGAGCTGGTTTCAGAAACCACTGGATAGGACTCTTCTCAAGCTCCTTTTGGTACCCAAACTGTCCTCATCCATCCCTGAACCCACTCGGGATCACTTCAGCTACTCCCTTGCTAGCATTTTCAACCCCAAACATCTGCTCTTTGATTGAAACAACTAGTTGCTTCGGTTATTGGTAGAGAAGTACACAGAATGTAAAAAAGAATAGACAGACTTGAAAGAAGATTAGGACATTCTTTAGCTTTTCAAAACCTAGAGTCTTTTACTAAGTATCTTAAGTTTTAGGTGAGTAGCCTGCTTCAACTATTTTGGCACTTGGCACCACAGGGCATTTCTGTACCTCACCACCTCCCGAATCCTGCTTGATTTCAGCCACTCATTTTCTATCCAACTGTATTTTCTAGACTGTATGTCTCCTTTTTAACCTTGTAGAATGTACAAACAACCTTTAAAATCTCACTTCATATCAGAATTGAGTGTTGATTTTCGGAGGAAAGGTGATGATTCCACCACCATTACTTACTCCTACCACCCCACCAGCCAAGTAAAATTTGCTTTTTTTTTCAATCACAAAAAACAAAAAAAACAAAAAAAACCATGACAACCTTCTATGGGCCTTGATTTTGAATATCTTATGAATATATTGAATATTTTCATTACCCTTTTCTTTTATATGTCCATTTTAGCCTGCCTGTTCTTGATGGGTAGTGCTGAAGAAACATACCCATTTTGTTTTCTTTGCATCTTACTCAGGAAAAAATCATGAACAGTTTTACAAATGTCCTTTCACAGCTGCAGGGATGGGAGTATTCACGATGAACCGATTGATAGGTGTGGAGTCATGCTCACTAGTGTGCGGCAATATAGGAAACAATCAATCTTCGAGCATGATTCCTCATTAGAGAGTAGTAATAATAATGATAATAATGCTTTCAAGCTTCTGGCAGTGTCCTCATGTCCTAGCACATTATGCACGCACCATAGCCTCTGGGTAGATTGTGCCAATACACTCAAAAGCCACAGTCACTGTGTCTTCTTAAATATATTCTCCAAGTTATGAATACATGACACATAAACAAATTCTAGCTATTTTGTGCATTATGAGTAATGAAACAATATTTCAGTTGCCTTATCCTTGGAAACAGTAACAACCATTAGGGTTTATTTCTAAATGTTTAATTCATCGCCACAATCACCATCATCTGGACTACAGATGGCAGACATACTGCCTAGAACTCAGTTTCTAAGTGAATGGCATTTCCCGGAACAATTCTGTAGAGAGAACATACAGTATTTACATTCCCCTCAGTTCTTCTTTGCATTTTGCCCAAATTTACAAGCATATTTGGGATGAGGATGATGTCACTAAAGAGCAAGTGTATTTCTCTCAAATGGTTAGGGAAAGAAATTAAACTAGACTACAGGAAAAACCCTTTTAGAGGGATTCTTTTGGTTGGGTTGCTTTTTTTTTTTTAATTTGCATATAGCTTACTCAGTCTTTTTGTAAGGGCACAGTTATCATTTCTATTCTGATTTTCTTTGCTCCTAAATACCTGACCAAACATAATTCACTTAATTAACAGCTCTCTAAATAGATTGAGTTTGCTGCCTTAGGGGATAGACACTGGAGGCCTGAAACTCCTGAGTTGTCTGGCAAAGCTCCAGAAGGGCCTAATCACATGCTTGGACTAAAGAAATAAAACAGACTGAATTGTAAATGACAACAACAGAGACCAAGGCCACTGGGCACAGGAGAGAGGGGATAGAAAGAAGGTGAGCCTCCCCCTGTCTTTCTCGTTTAAAAGAACAGCTTTAGACAAGATATTTACAAATTCCAGTGATATGCACAGACAGACAGATCCACAGAGCACAAAAATCAGAACAGGCCGATGTTAGTCAAACCATCTTACTGGGATTTCTGGAAATAACAATTTCAATCATTTGACATGAGCCTTTGGTCACTGGAAGTATGAAACATATGAATACCAATTTAATAGAAAAATAAAATAGATAAAATGAAGTTAATGGAAAGCAGCCAATTGTGAGTCTACTGCACTTATGGGAATTTATACTGTCTTATAACATGAGTACTAGAGCTACATTTCTGAGGTTTTGAGATTTCTTGCTAACAGTGCGGATTTGGGGGCTGCAAGATACCTGGGGCAAAGGTTGTTGAATTAGCTGACTTTGTTCTTTTAGAGAGCAATTACAAATTTCATACAGCTGAGATTAAAGTGGGACATGTGCCTTGGGAGCTTGAAATATTTGTAACTGTTAATTAAGACTTTGATCAGTACTTTATGTCTGTCTCTATATTTCTTTATTCCTAGGTTAATCTGATACTTGACCAACAAAGAGTAACCAGGGGAAAAATTAATATACATTTAAATATAGATTACCCCACTTAAATTATCACCTGTAGTAAACAGTTAAATGTTGTTCTATGGTTACCTTTTCTCATGTCAGCCCCTGCAAGCATCTTGATTATAGAGCTGAAGCTTTGCTTCTAACACAGGGAATATGACAAACCTGACTTCATGTATTCAACCACAGGTATATACTAAGCACCTCCTCTGGGACAAGCATCATGCTAGGGAATGTGCTATCAGCTGAAGCAGCAAATTACAAAAATTTTGAATGGACATGGAAAATAGAGTGTAGAAATAGAAATTATACTCTGAGATTTAGCAAAGAATGTTGTGGCTGAACAGCCCTGTCTTTGAGAAGGTAGAGAACCATAAGTTCTTTTGTTGGCCTACAAGTTGTTCTTCTTTTTAAACATAAACTCAATATCTTGAATTAGGAGATTACACACACACACACACACAATTCCTATTTCTATTTCTCTTAAAAATCAGAAAATCTGGGCTAGTATTTCTGCAGGGCCACAAGCCCCTGGATGTAAACAGTGATCCTAATATGGCACCTAGCTCTCCATTTCAATAGTCTTCCCAGGGGTGAGGGAGTAGATAAATGCCTAGTGCCATTACACCCATGGCTTCTCCCCTTTATCCTACCTGACTGGCCAAAAAGAGACATTTGGATTTCTGTCTTAGAATTCTGCATAAAGATTTTCTTAGATCCTCTAAGACAATAGTACCTCATAGTGCTGGTGTGAAGATCAAACAACCTTGGAAAATACCTGCTGCATAGTAAGTGCTATACATGTGTGAGCTACTGTTGTTTAATTATTAAATATGTAAATATTATATAATTAATTTATATATAACTATTAAATTGTATAATAGCTAAGTACTTTATTAATTCTACCTGATTTTTCTTTGTTGTGTATTATCATCAGCAATATGTCAAGAGTAATCAATAAACTATAATTTACTGGGATGTATCTTGCTAGTGGTCATCAGAAGCAGATTGACTTTTTTTTTTTTTTTTTTTACAGACACACTAATACACATTTTATTTATTAACAAAAATGGTCCAAAAAAGGACTGGGCAAAAAATAGTGAAAAGGGTCAAAATAAGTTGTTTTTAGTTCTATTGTCTCTAGGGGAGGGTAACCAGTCTAGAAAGCTGTTTTATCGCCAAAAACAAGTATTAGATTTCAAGAGAAATTTTTCCTTTTCCCTTCTGTCAAAGCAAAATACAGTATCGGTCTTTGTTTTTACCTATAAGCCTGCTTTTCAGCGGATGAATTGGGGAGGGGTAGAGGGAAGAGACAGAGGTTAAAAAAGAAACAGGCAAAATTGACGTAATGATACGTCAGAGTCCCTCACTTTCATGGACGACTTCTAGGGCCTGGGAGAGATATTAGATATGTGTCCACAATAGTCATATGTTTTTGTAAAATTTGCCAAAGTAAGATATTTTCACTAGTTAACACAATTGTTCCTTTCCATTCCATTTTTTTCTCTTGTTAGACTTGCCTGAAGGTATCAGGGTTTTAGAATGGCATGGGTTTTGAGAGACAAATAAAGGGAGTTAAGCTGAGGAAGCATTTACTTTTGGGGCATATTTAAATAACTCAACAAAACTTCATATTGTTATTTATTGCTAGGTGTCCAGGTATAGGAATGACTTTCAGGAATACCAACCACTATTATGGCCAGTGCTGACTCATCCAACTCATAAGTGTAGGACCACAGATTATGCTGCAATACGAACATTCCCTATCTACTCAGCCCTAGATATGAGGGCCATGCAGGAGAAGCAAGGTTTGGAATGCATGAACCTGAAGCTAGTCTACTGAAATTTCTTCGATGCAAAATTGTTAGTGGAAGATTTGGTCTTTACAATATGTACATAAGATGGAAGTTTTGTTACGGATAAACTAAATAATTCAGAATATATAATTTTAAATACTTTATATATTTTTTGATGGGAATTATGCAAGAGAGACTTTATTAGAATTCTTGGGTTTATAGAGCAAAACCATAGCAATGCCACATGCATTCAGAATGTCTCTGTGTGAGGTTACGTTTTATGCATCCCAATGTATACAATCATACATTAGCTCTGTCAAATGCATCTTGTCCTGACAGTAGTTCTGGATGAAAAAAATATATAAGATTGACACTGGTATGGTGAAACAACATACAAAATTGCCCCAAATGCAGTAAAATGACTTGAAGAGAATAGTGTTCCAAAGATAAAAATTCCTACATGTATCCATCAACAAGTTAATATACATAGTAGGAGTGATTTCAGGAGTGATTTCATTCCCAATTTATATAGTTCTATACAATGTAGGAACAATTTCAGATATGCATTTTAATTGTACTTTTGCATATCTTAAATTCAGATTAATTTTGTACATTTTTTCTGAATTATTGAATAAATTGAAATTTAAATAAGATAAAAAGAAGTATTCAACTAGAAGCCAAAAACCTATTCTGGAAAAAGAAGACAGCAGTAGCTTTAAAATGTCCAATTTCTCTTAATACAACACAGGGAAACTGAAGTCTCTTGTGAACAAAATCATGAAAATAAGGAAAAGGATCAAAATAGCCCAAACAAACAAATGTAATAAAAATGACAACAGAAACAATAAATATGTTTATGAGAACTAGACTTCTTCTAGAGGGAGGAAAAAAGGGTGAAGGAAAGTAAAAGGAAATTATAAATTCAACAAAACATTCCAGATGGTCAACAGCAGCTCCATTTTGATGAAGAAGTTGATTTCATTAGGAATCATGTCTTCTTTCATCCTGTTATTTCAACATCATTAAGTTAATGGCTATTTTTTTAAAATTCTGGCCCTAATATGTATAAAGGACTGAACAGAATATAAAATAAACAAAAAGAGCCTCAAACAGATATTTTGAGAAGAAAAAAGTAAATGGTTCAATTATTTTGAGATGCTGACTAGCCTAGACCAACACTGAAGGTTGCACTAATTGTAAACTGTTTTCAATCAGATAGATGGAACTCAGGTAGGACAAGTGCTCAGGCTGAATGACCATATTGAGAATGCTCAAGTCAGGAAGATTACACAGGATATAAGGAAGCTGTATTTATTTGTTTTATATGCCAGTCAAACAAAACACACTGGACCAGTGTCTTGAAGAACAAAGACAATTCAATATTATTTCTAGAGTGCTAAAATGTAGTTGTTATATTTTAAGTGAAAAAATTTTGCCACACAGAGGTCATAATAGAAAGTGAGTTTCTCAAATAATGGAGATTTTATGGAAATCATCTAATTATTGAATTTAATCCATTGGTGTACAAGGACTTGAAAAAATGTCAAAATGAAAAAGTATGGCTTTTTATCCATTTTACAAAAGATAATTGAAATGATGAGAGAATATTTTGAAATGAATTGTTAGGTACATCAGACACCACACACTACTTCACTGACAGATTCTACACTGGATACACATGTTCTGATCACTTGTAATTATGATGCAAAAGTGTTACAAAAGGAAATCTTATGAGTTCTAAGCTTTTTTTTTTTTTTTTTTCCCAACGAAAATCTTCTATTTGTGAGTTCCTTCTACCAATAAAATATGTGCTGGACAATTGCAATATGTCATCTGAAAAACATTTGCCATCAGTTGTAAGGCAACATAGCAGTTATGAGATGAGTACTGAGAGCTATGAGAACTCTTTAAATATAATACGAATGTAACGTACTGTTTCTTCTTTTCCTCTCATCATATAAAAAATTGCCTCTCGGGACCAAAAGTTATTAATTACTTTGGTATTTTAACAACAGTTTTGATTTATTTTCAGGTTCATCTAGTTAATGGAGTAAATTAAAAACACACATGGCGGGATCCCTGGGTGGCGCAGCAGTTTAGCGCCTGCCTTTGGCCCAGGGCGCGATCCTGGAGACCCAGGATCGAATCCCACGTCGGGCTCCAGGTGCATGGAGCCTGCTTCTCGCTCTGCCTGTGTCTCTGCCTCTCTCTCTCTCTGTGACTATCATGAATAAATAAATAAAATATTAAAAAAAAAACACACATGGCTGTCTTAGATAATCTTTGAAGAGTAAGTATAACAAGATGGTCCATCCCTAATAGCATTGGGTTTAGGTATACAGATGGGGCAAGACTGGCCTGTTTATGTTTGCTAGGGTTAGATAATGGGATCACTATACTGGTCTATTTCCTTTTACAAATATAAATATAAATATAAATATAAATATAAATATAAATATAAATATAAATATATATAATGCCCCACTAAAAAAAGTTATATTTTTTTTGATTGGTGGTAAGAGGAGAAAAAAACAGATTTCTGTTCTTTTGAATTATGTACAAACACAGATTTCCTTCTTTTTTTTTTATTTTTATTATTTTTTATTTTATTTATTTATTTATTTATTTTTTTTTTTTTTCAGATTTCCTTCTTAACTTATTTCCTCTAGCTACATCAAAATTTGGGGAAAACCCTCTTTAAGTCATTTCTCACTTTTTCTATAGATTTTGTGCTCAAAAGTTGATAAGCTACAAGAAAAGCAATATGGAAGAACAAGGAAATAAATAGACATTTTTGGGTACTGAGAAGCAAATTGTAACGAAAAATTTTTAGAGCACAATAAAAGCTGTAATTCACTAAGAGGCAAATTTCTGATAGGAGTAATATATAGGATATTCAGTTATTTGGTTATCTAATTAATGGAGAGGAATGAATTATATGAGCAAGGAAGATAGATTTGTATGATATGCTGATTTCACATGAAAAACTAAAATCATTGAAGATAACCTAAAGTTCATAGCACATTTCAATCACTACAGAAAACTTCCTTGTTCCAGTTTGCAGTCAACCTTTCGACTCCTATTCCCATGACCAGATGCAACTGGTATTCAGATTTCTATCCCGTTGCTCAATTTTCCCTGTTCTAGAATTTTACATAAATGGAATAATATACTATTTACTCTGTTGTGAATGGCTTCTTTCAAAGTATTGTTTAGAGATTAATCTATGTTGTTGTATGTATATGATATTATATTCGTGAAAATACCCTCTCACTGAATCACATTTTTCTGTTACCTTGTCTCTTTGCAATGTAACATTGGGACTCTTCCCATTAAGAGACAGGGTCTATTTCCAACCTCATGAAACTGGGCTGCTTTTATGACTTGATTGGAAGTGATATCTTTTGAGTTCTGACTTTTGACTTTGACCTCTGACTCCATGCCTTAAGAAAGCTGATAGCTTCCATTTTAAATTTTGGAACCCTGCATCCATATAAAGAAGTCTAGGCTGTCTTGATGAAACAGAGAGAGAGAAAACACAGAAAGAGAAAGAGAAACCCTAGAGGATAAGATCATCTGGATAAAAGTGGCCCCAGGGAGTAGTGCTAAGAAGCCTTTAGCCCACAGCCAACATCAAGGCCTCACCTCAGACATGTGGGTGGAGTTATCTTGGATCTTTTCAGCCCAGTTTAGGCAATAGCTGAATAGAGATGCAAGAGTGAGCCTAGGCAAGACCAGCAGAAGAACCACTCTGTGAACCTACAAAACTGTGAGAAATAATAATTTTTGTTGTTTCAAAGTTACTACATTTTGAGATGATTTGTTACAGAGCACCACCTAATTGATAGACAGTACTTCATTTTTGTTGTTGTTGAGTAGAATTTCATTGTATGGATATACCGCATTATAATTTAGACATTAACTTCCTTAATTGTTTTTTGTTTGTTTGTTTGGTTTGATTTGGTTTTGACTATTGTGAAAGAGTTGCTATGAGAATTCTTATACAGGTTTTTTAATGAATATATTTTCATATCCTTAGAGTAAATACCGAGGAGCTGAATTACTGTTATACGGTATGTGTTTAAACTACCAAATTGTTTTCCAAAGAAGTTTTATCTTAATATATTCCTGGCAGCAATGTAGAAGAGTTGTATTTGTAACAAATGTTGTCCATCTTTTTAATTTCAGCTATTCCAGTTAGTGTAAATTGGTATCTCATTGTGGTTTTCATTTGCATTTCCCTGATGACTAACAATGTTTAGCATCTTTTCACATGTGTATTGGCTACTTGTATAACTATAATCACACAATTTGTTTTGTGAAGTGTCTTTTTCAGTTTTTAAAAAAACGTTTTGTTTTTCTATTACTGTGTAGTAGGAATTCTTCATACATTCTGGGTATGAATCTTTGGTGAGATATTTGTATTGCAAATATTTTCTCCCAGTGGTGGCTTGCTTTTTAATCATCTTAATGATATCTTTTGATGCATAGAAGCTTTGAATTTCAATGAAATATATTTTATGATTTTTTTTTTGTCTTTCTATGAAATATTTGCCATCTCTAAGGTCACAAGGATTTTCTATGCTTTTTTCTAGAAGCTTTAGAGTTTTATCCTTTGGGTATATATACCATTTATATTGAAAAATACATACATGAATGTATGTATGTATATACTAGTATTCTGCTTCTCTGATTGAACCCTGACCAATACACAGCTCATGGATTAGGGAAGCTTCTATGGAAATTTAGATCTTTAGCAGAACCTTTCCTTTTTCAACTGCACTAAAATTTTCTAGTTTTTAGGTTAATTGGATTATAGTTGTACACCCAAATGATGTATATTTTATATCTAAAACCTGAAGAGACCCACTAGACATTGTGTCACTTTATTAGGAGGTCCAGATGCAGCAGTTTTCCTTCACTTTGGAAAAGACATGTCAACATCTCCTAAACCAGTGGACCTCTAGAGATTTCACAGAGGTGGCAGGCCCCTATATTTTTAGGGATTTATTTTATACTCTTTAACATGTATGTGTATTAACAGTTTTTTTAGGGTAGTTGTTATTTCCTGCTCACCAACTGGTTCATGATACCAGTGTAATGAAACTATGTGATAATATGTGTCATGAAGTGACTGAGGTTCCCAAGGAGTAGATTATGGCACAGGACTAGAGACCTGGCATGGCTCTGAGGTAGGACTTTGAAGTTGTGCTATTGGCCCTGCCATCCAAAAGCAGAGTCCCTGATATTTACTAACAGTTACAGATTTTTTAAAAGATGCAGTAACTAGTTCAATGACTGTATACCATGAGCCATGCAAGATATATATTGCTTTTTTCCAATAACAAAATATACCTAGAATCCAGCTGCAATTGGAGTCACCACCTGATTACAATAATGTGCTACCATTTCCTGAATTCCATCTGCATTCTGCACAGGCAAAATAAATGAATTCAATGGAAATATTGAAGAGTTGTGGAAATCACCATTCTTCAAGGGAATCTTTGAAGTGTTTGGTGATAACACTCTGTATTACCTTTACTCTTTCAGTAGTGCAACATTACTTTGAGTTTACCATTTTGGTAGTTAGGGCAGTTTTAGTGGCTTCCTCTTGGCTAACTTTATACTTTAAAGAGCTAGAAAAAGAAGAACAAACCAAGCCAAAGTTGGAAGAAGGAAGGAAATAACAAAGATTAGGGCAGAAATAAATAAAACTGAGAGTAGAGAAAAATCAACAAAACTAAGAGTTGTTTTTTTAAAAAAATAAACAAAGTTGGCAAGCTAAGCTATACTAAGAAAGAGAGAAAAAATATGCAAATAAATAAAATGAGAAGTGAAAGAATAGATACCATGACTGATGATACAGAAATAAAAACTATCACAAAAGACTACCGTGAACAATTATACACCAACAAACTGGATAACCAAAAGGAAACGAATAAATTCCTAGAAACAAATAACCTACCCAAAGTGAATCATGAAGAAATAGGAAGCCTACACAAATTCATAACTAGTGTGGAGATTGAGTAGATAATCAAAAAATCTTCCAGCAAAGAAAAATTAGGCCAGATGGCTTCACTGGTGAATTTTACCAAATATTTAGAGAAGTATTTTTAAAAAGATTTATTTTTATTTACTTTGGAGAGGGAGCTGGGAGGAGGGCAGAAGGAGATGGGGAGAGTCTCAAGCAGACTCTGTGCCAAACATAGAGCCCAGTGTGGGACTCAATATCATGAGCTTGAGACCACAACCCTGAGACCATGACCCAAGCTGAAACCAAGAGTCAGATGCCCAACAGACTGTACCACCCAGATGCCCCATATACTTATAGAAGTATTAACACAGATCCTTCTCAAGCTCTTCCAAAAAACTGAAGATGAGGAAACACTTCCAAATTCATTTCAGAAGGCCATTATTACCTGATTATCAAAGTTAGACAAAGACACCACAAGAAATGAAAACTATAGTTCAATATCCTTGATGAATACAGATGCAAAAATCCTTAGCAAAGTACTAGCAAATAAACTGCTGTTTATTTATCCAGTTCACCTACTGAAGAACACCTTAGTTGCTTCCAAGTTTTGGCAATTATGAATAAAAGTCGTTATACACATTTGTGTGCAAGCTTTTGTGAGAATATGTTTTCAACTCATTTGTAAAAAATTACCAAGCTGTCTTCTGAAGTGGCTGTATCATTTTGCATTCCCCCTACCAATGAATGAGTTCGTAGTGTTCCACATGTTGGTGGTGTCAGTGTTTTGGATTTTGGCCATTCTAATAGGTGTGTAGTGGTATCTCATTGCTGTTTGATTTTGCAATTCCTTAATGACATAATGTTGAGTATCTTTTTGTTGCTTATCTGTCACCTGTGTATCTTCCTTGGTAATAGCTATCATTTAAAAGTTGGCCATTTAAAACATTGGGTTGTTCATTTTCTTATTAAGTTTTAAGAATTAACTTTATATTTTTAGGTAACAGTTCTTTATCAAATATATCTTTTGCAAATCTTTACTTCCAATCTGTAGCCTGTCTTCTTATTCTTTTGCAGAGTAGAAGTGTCTTTTACAGAGTAGAAGTTTGAAATTTTAGTGAAGTCCACCTTATCCATTATTTCTTTCATGGTGTTGTAACTAAAAAATCCTCACCAAATCCAAGGTCATCTAGATTTTCTTCTGTTTCATGCTAGGTGTTTTATACCTCTGTGTTTTACATTGAGGTCTATGACCCATTTTGAGTTAATTTTTGTGAAGGCTAGAAGTCTGTATCTAGATCCAAGTTTTCAGATGTGCATGTACAGTTGTTGCAGCACCATTTGTCGAAAAGACTATTTTTCTCTATTCTATTGCCTTTGCTCCTTATCAAAGACCAGTTGACAATATTTGTGTGGGTCTATTTCTGGGCCCTCTATTGTGTTTCATGATATATTTGTCTAGACTTTTGCTAATACCACATTTGATTATGGTAGCTTTTTAGTAAATTTTGGAATTGGGTAATGTCAGTCTTTCCACTTTGTTCTTCTCCTTCAATATTGTGTTGGCTATTTATTCTCAGTCTTATCTCTCTATATATAAACCTTAAAATCAATTTGTCAATATCCACAAAAAAATTTTCTGGGATTTCAGTTAGGAGTGTATCAAATTCCCAACTTCAAAATTGGGAAGAACTGACATCTGGACAAATTTGAATCTTTTTGTCCATGAAAATGGACTATCTTTCTATTAATTCTTTTATTTCTTTCATCAGAGTTTTATAGTTTCCTCCTATAGATCTTGCTTTTTTTTCCTTTTTGGATTTATACCTAAGTATTTCATTTTGGGGGATGCTAATGTAAATGGCATTGTGTTTTTTATCTCAAATTCTATTTGTTCATCACTGGTATATAGGAAAGTGATTTACTTTTGTATATTAACCTTGTATCCTGCAAACTGCTATAATCTATTAGTTGGAGGAGTTTTTTTGTTGATTCTTTTGTTTTTTTTTACATAGGCAATCTTTTTATTAAAAAGACAGTTTCGTTTCTTTTTTCCAAACTGTATCTTTTATTTCCTTTGCTTGTCTTCTTACATTATCAAGGACTTCCAGTATAATGCTGAAAAGGAGTGGTGAAAGGATATAAAAATACAAATTCAAAGGGTTACATGCACCCCGATGTTTATAGGAGCATCATCAACAATAGCCAAACTATGGAAAGAGCCTATCTGCCCATTGACTGATGAATAAAGATGTTATATATATATTTGCAGGAAAAAAAAAAAAAGGACTGGTGAGAGAGGACATCTTTCTCTTATATGCTTTTTTAAAATTTTTATTTAAATTCTAATTAGCATACAGTGTAATATTAGATTCAGGTGTACAATTTAGTGATTCAACACTTCTGTACAACATCCAGTGCTCATCAAAACAAGTGCTCCCCTTAATTCCCATCACCTTATTTCACCCATCCCCCCACCTTCTCTCTTCTGGTAACCCTGTTTGTTCTCTATAGTTAAGAGCCTGTTTCTTGGTTTGCCTCTCTCTTTTTTTTTTCCCCTTTGCTCATCTGTTTTATTTCTTAAATTCCACATATGAATGAAATCACATGGTATTTGTCTTTCTCTTAATGAATTATTTCACTTAGCATAATACTCTCCAGCTCCATCTACATCCTAACTTTGTTTTGTTCTTGATCTTAGCAGGAAAGCTTCTAAATTGTTGCAATTAAGTATCATGTTAGCTGTAGGTTTTTTGTGGTTATTATTTATCAAGTTGAGGAAGTTCCACTCTATTCCTAACTTGCTAAGATGTAATCATTTTTAAATGTGTCTTAGTTTCTTAACTCCCGTGGTATGGTTTTTAAAATTAATTAATTAATTAATTTATTTTTGATGTCTCATTTAAATCCAGGGATGGTGATATATTACTCTCAAACTCCATTCCAGGTAAGAAACCTGGAACTACACTAGGAAAATTGAAAGCCAGGAAACAGTTAAGTTTCTCTCTTAGTAAAAGAACAACAAAAAAGGGAAACCTTCACATAGTCTTGTAAATAGTAGACTATATGAAGTGTTGAAAATTATGTAAAAAGCATTGACATTCTATGATTGTACTCACTGGCTTAATTTATTTTATATACTTTTTTGATTAGCAATAAATAAAAGACAAAACTTACAAAATAGTGAAAAGAACAAATTTTAAATTATTCAGAATCTTACCACTCAGAGATAATTGAGTTTAACACTCTAGTATAATTCCTCTGATTTTAAAAAAAATACATACTATTTGCAAATATATTACCAATATATTGAGATTCACATATAGTTAATTTTATAACATACAGTTTTACATTATGGATTTTTACAGCTAAAAGAGCCAAGCTTTTCTAAGTAGCTTCTAAAACATAATTTTTGAAAGATTTAAAATTCTAGCACCTAGGTTTTAAAATCTTATTTAAAAACTGATTTGAAAATTTAAAAATTTCTCTATCATTTATTTAATTTTTTTTGTATAATATAGAATGCTGTGAAAAACATCTTGAGATGAACATGCCTACACACACAAATTTATTTAACTTTATGTTTGTTTAGTTTCTTAGTACAGATTACTAGAAGTAGAATTACTGGACTGAGAGTTACAAAAATACTTAAGATTGTCTATGTTGCTAAATTTAATGATTCTTAAAACAATCTGGTTATTACAAATTTCTTATACCACAAGGAACATTTCCTAGGGTAAAGGAAGGAGATTAAAATTTTGAAGAGAGTAAAAATATGTAACATGATGGCAACAGTCTACAACATTTGATTCAGCCAAGAAAATATGAAGATTTCAGAGTCCTTTTCACTTCAGCCAGAGTGAGAGTTCTCATGTGCCCTATATTAGGCTGTTATATTCTCAGGTGGGCTCCCACATCCCTCATCAGTCTTCACATGCTTATAAATGGAAACACTGGCTTCCTCTACAGTTTCTCTGGCTGTCTTAATCTGTTCAGGCTATTATAAGAAAATATCATTGACTGGGTGGCTTATAAACAACTAAAATTTATTTCTCAGAGTTCTGGGGACTGGAAGTCCCAGGTCAGGGTACTAGCATGGTTGAGTGAGAGTCTTTGTCTGGGATGCAGACTTCTCTTTTTTTCCTAACATAATAGAAGGAAGTGAGGGATCTCTCTGGAGCCCCTTTAATAAGGGCACCAATCTTATCCTGAGAGTAGAGCTCTCGTGACCTAAGGATGACCTAATCACCCAAAGGTCTCACCTCCTGATAACCTTAAGGGTTAGGGTTTTTAAGTACGAATTTGGGGAGAGGGGACACCAGCATTTAGATCAGAGTAGGGGCCTCTGCATATCAGTATCTATTTGAATAACAATCAGGTGTTATTAGCTCAAGAAACTGAAGGTTTTAAATTATAAATTTTATATATGTTATAAACAGCAAACTTTGGAGAAATAAAGAACAAAAGACTATCCTTTTCTCCACCTCAACCACAAATCAATCTTCCCTCACTGTAACTGGGAACTTTTTTGTAGCATATTAAGCCTTGGGGTTTAGAATAATGGCTTAGTTTGATTAATGAATTGGATTAGTCTGGGGAAAAAAAATCAAGGTTGAAGGCATTATTTATTGCCAGATATATTTTGTTTTGTAAACGGAAATGCAAGTGAACTTCTTGTTCTATATACCTGGGGTGCTGTGAATCATTAATCACAGCTGTCTTCCCTACAGCTATGGGTTCCCAGCAAGGGCTGGCATTCCAGTCTGCATAGTCCAAAAGACCACCTTGCAGATAATAAGAACACCATTCTCAGCTCACACTGATTGCAAAACCCAACATATTTTCATTTAGCTAGTCTCCCTGGAAAATTTTTTCCAATTGTTTAGTACAATTTTCTTTATTGCTACCCACTAGGCTGTCGTAGCTTAATGAAAGACAGAAAAAGGAGTTAGAAAATAAATAATTTTTCACATAAGAAACAGTCTAGAAGCATTTACAAATGGGAGCAATTTAGACCATATCCCTTCCTATGATTTATAGCAAGGACCTGGAAGACCTGGGTTACTGCCTCTACAACCACCCCCTGTTTCTTCTTGATTGTTTATTTCCCAGATGAAGGAATCAATAAACTCAAATGGAATTCAAATGGAATAAATATCACCACCAGAATCATTCAATTTTGAGGAGGCTCCTGAGGATTTTGTGTTAAATGGTAGCCTTTTGTCCTAGAAAAGAAAGTTAATCAAACTGTCCTGTAGCTTCCCGACAAAATGTCTGTGTTGTTCCCAGAGCATGTCTTACACAGAACTAAAAATGGTTTGCTGGTTCCAAAGCTCCTGGCATTCAGCAAAACCCTGCAGTAACCCCACATTTTAGAATATATTTCTTTCCTTAGGCCATCTTTTAAACTATTACTTCATTCCTTCAAAAGTAACCATGACTTTTCACTTTCCACTGTTCCTAAAACCTGCATGATAGAGGACTCTTCAAGTATAAAAAGGCATACTTGTCACCTCAGCAGAGACTGCATGTCATTGTGGTAAACCTGATGGTTCTCCACCACTTTTTGCTGTGAGGTTAAAATGCCCAAGACTTAATAAAGCAAGTAGCATTATTGTGCTAGTATTTGAAATCTAAACAGATTTTTTTTTAGGGTAACCCTAAAAACTCATAGTTACATGTCAGGAACAAATACCAGAAAATTAAAAAATATAATGAAAAGGAAAAAAAAAACTTTAGACATCAGTCTTTAACTTTGAAGAAACTTAGGTCCATGTGGACATTTATATAAGTTTATGAAAGTTTTTTCCAAGTGAAGCTGAACATTTAGCACATATAGTGCCTTACTGAGCAGTTGTCTTCTGCCAAGCTGAGATTTTAAGTACTACTATTCTCAGTTGTCCAGGAAAATTACTCCAGACTGGTAGCCATAGGCTGGATACAAGGAGGAATTAGGCTTGTTAATGAATGCATGGGTCTCCTCTCCTCCATCTAGCACCCTAGAAATAGGGACACAGGCTGGTGTTTATTACCCAACCAATATATCCCACAAGGTCAGCCTACTTCCTACTGGGAGACTTATTGCTATGGCTATACACTCATGGAAGAGAGCTCTGGAAGAAAATCACCTTTTCCAAAAGAGCTAGAAAATGAATAGGAGGGGGGAAAGAATTGATCCAGTTCAGTGATACCTATTCTTTTACCCTTGATTCTGGATCTTAGATAAAGCCTTGGACTGTGGAAGACAGAAAGAGCCATGTTACGGCTAGGTCTCTCTGGTCACAGCCTGAAGCTGCATGATGTTTCTATGTTCTTTGGCCTTATGATCTCAGTTCAAGTTGCTGCTGGGTACTGCCAAGTAGCTCCTCAAAGTTTCACATTACATCTGTCCTCATAGTCTGTTGGCTAGCCAGTCATACGCCTTCTGTAACTCTGCAGAGTAGGAGAGGCTTGGTGAGTCAGAGTTTTCTCAGGGATGTCCCTCAGCCTTAACCAGCCCTGAGGGGGAAAACCAGCATGACACAAGGAGACCATCAAAGAAAACAAAAACAAATGGTGGGTATTCCTTGTTTCTAATGGCTGAGTTATACTCTACTGAGTATACTGGGCACTTGACAGGATGAGCACTGGGTGTTATACTATATGTTGGCAAATCGGACTCCAATAAAAAAAAATACAAGAGAGAGAGAGAGAGAGAGAGAGACAGAACAAAAACAGAGAGTAAAGCAGAAGGAAAATAAAAGTCCATAGCCAAGAATTGATGAATTTACAACTCTTAGAGGAATTGTTTTTTTTTTTTAATAAATGAAGAGCAAGAGAAAACTAACCCATACTTATTTTAAAAATTTCAGAATGAACCTAGAGCATCTTAAAATATATAGTTTAAGAGATGAATACCAAATATCCATTACAAATTAATGGATTTAATGATTACTATAAAAACAAGAGCCTAATATTCACAACCAGTTCTGTTTAATACTCTACATAAGGCTTGATTGTGAGTTCCAAACACATCCAAAACATGCACCAATAAAAATAACACCGTTTAGCCTATTTACATCAGTCATTCAACTGCTGAAAGCAGTTTGCTGCTGGGTGTGCTCTAGGTACTGAGATGTTATGTAACTGGGTGCATGTATCTATCTTCATGCCACTGGGTCTAAGACCATTTTCTCTAAAGATATTTGCTCATTTTTCATTTCTTTCAATTTATAGCATGATTCATGATATATGCTAAAAAGGTTATCTATTTTGCAAGTTATTTCCAGCGTTCCCCTGTCATTGAGAAACTTGATAGCCTCTTCCTTCTGCCTGCTGGATGGAAGGTACACCAGGAAAACGGGCTTATTTGGCATTCAGCATTGGAAAGATATATTTTCTTTTTTTTTTAAGTTTTTTTTTTTAATTTTTATTTATTTATGATAGTCACACACACACACACACACACACAGAGAGAGAGAGAGAGAGAGAGAGAGGCAGAGACATAGGCAGAGGGAGAAGCAGGCTCCATGCACCGGGAGCCCGACGTGGGATTCGATCCCGGGTCTCCAGGATTGCGCCCTGGGCCAAAGGCAGGTGCCAAACCGCTGCGCCACCCAGGGATCCCGAAAGATATATTTTCTGCATGAAAATTGCATTGCATTTCCAAACCTGAAAGAGCTTTTGTATTATCTGCTCTGCACAGGCTTGTTCACGTTGCCATTTATTATTGGAAGAAGGGAGACCTGACTATAACTTGTTGCATTTCACTCACGTTTTAGAAAGCTTAAAAAAATGTTAATTATTTGAGATGTTAAGGGATAAAAATGTAGCTTTTTAATATAAAAACAAAAGTGAATATTATTTTGGTTTGAACAATAAAAGCTGTGGTAAAGTATAGAAATCATAATTAATAAGTTTTTATTATATAAGGTAATATACTTATTGTAGAAAATACAGAACAGTACAAAGAAAATAAAGCTACCTTTAATATCATAGTTGAAGTTTACAACTTCAAATATTGTAGTATTGTTTTCTTATTGTATTTGTAGCATTTCTATAATTTTTAAAAACTTGTAATCATGCTATGTGTACAATTCTGTAGATTCACAAATCAGTATTGTCCCGTATTAAGTATTCTAAAATATAGCTGTGAATAGTTATATAATAATTTATTGTGTGTTTGTACCATTATTTAAAAATCCCCTACTGATACTCCAAAGAAGAAACAGAAAATGTGAACTTTTCTTTATCTCATTCTGAGAAAAGTATTTCACATAACTGTGTGTGGTAAGAGTGAAGTAATATATTAATATCTGAGTGCTGTTCAATTCTAATTCTTTTTTTACAAAAAGATTTTATTTATTTGAGAGAGGGACCAAGAGAGAGCATGAGCAGAGGAGGGGCAGATGGAGAGGGAGAGGCAGACTCTCTGCTGAGCAGGGAGCCCTATGGGGGGCTCACTCCCAGGACCCTGGTTTCATGACGTGAGCCAATGCCAGATGCATAACTGAATGAGCCACCCCGGTGCCCCTATTCTAACTCCTAATACATATAGTATCAAAATAACTGTATCTGTGCAATTTTCTTGTTTGAGTATATTTCACTAAACTTTATATCATCTTACTCCAAATGCTTTCATTAATATCAATTTTACTCTAGAATTGGTGTTTAGTCTTTTTCACCCCCCCCACATATGTGTGTGTATACATATATACACATATATATTTGGTTATATATACACACATACAAATACACATATATATACATGCATGCATATTTGCATATATTTGAGGGAGCTGTGTGGGTGGGGTACTGGTTAAACAATGCTTTAAATGTTTGTTTTGTTTGATTTTTTATGTTGTTGTTGTTTTGATTTTACCTTTTTAAAAGGAAGAGCATCTGCCATTTAAAGATTGCCAGGCACTTTTTGGCTTGTATTAGATGGACACCTTGGTCACCTGGAGGTAGGTGTTTTCCTTAGGAAAATCACTTGACTGTTGTCCCTTTGATAATGTAAATACAGTTGATTCTCATGATTCATGCTACTTGTGTTCTATCAAGTCACTACAAAAAGTCACCACAAACACTGAATTAGTGAATACTGAAACATTGCTTCAATGGCAAATTCAGGATTAGGTTCCTAAGAGCCTCTGAGGCACAACGTTCTTGTTAACTGATTGAAACATATCCTTCTTTTATGTGTTTCTATTTAAAACAACATATTTAATATATATTGTTGATTCATTAACATTCAACTCGTGGCCAAAGCACTTTAATTTGTGCCTGAATGAAGCTTATCTAACATGCCTATTTTCTCTCTAAGACACAGCACAGGCTTCTTGTGCTTAGGTACACTACACAGAATTTTAGCACTATTGCTGGGGGGCATTTAAACCAGCAACAAAAAGGGAAATCACCAAGAAATACACAAAAATGTGAAAAATATGGCACTAACATACCGTACAAAGGATATTTCCTTATAATAAAAGAGCTGAAACAAGAAGGCAGAGTATCATTCTGCTTGGCCTCGGAAGGAAATGTGTGCATAGGGCAACTCAATTTTTTTTACTGCTCTATGCATATCCATGAAGGCTAATGAAATTCCCAGGAATGCTGACTTTAGGGTTACAAGTAAATTTTATTGAGTATGCAATTCACAAATCAAAATCTGTGAATATTGAGGATCAACTGTACTAAGAAAGAAGGTTCCGCCTGACAAAAGGAAAGGGTGCAATAAGATCCTGTGTGGCTTGACCAAGTTTGCCCTTTCCAATACCCCTTAGGATGCAATCTGATGTCTGGGGAAGTTTTGCATATTTGTAAATTTCTTTGGTCCAAAGAACTTCCTGGGAACAAAAGAGTGGAGAAGTTCTTTCCCTGTTGTGATTCAATATTATTAAACTTTATCTTATGGATGGTCACTGGTTCTAACTGAGCTTATCTGCCAAGAAATTTGAGAGGGATCCTTGAAGGGGAAGTCACTGTAGCGTCTTCTGGATGCGTAATCTGTGCTCAATATAGAAATCCTAGTTTGGCATGGAAGAGGAGTAGATTTGGAAGAGTAGTTGAAACTGGCACCTTCTGATCTAGCCACCCAGATATGGGGCACTTTGGGGAACAATAATCTTGTGAATATAGACAGTAGAGCTGTGGGGATCCTGTGTGGCTCAGCCAGTTAAGTCTGCCTTCTGCTCAGGACATGATCTCTGGGTCTTGGGATCAGCCCAGCCCACATCAGGCTCCCTCTCATGGCAGGGTTCAGGTAAGGGTCTGTTTCTCCCTCTCCCTCTGCCTCTCCCCTTCCACTTGTGCTCTCTCTCTCAAATAAATAAATAAAATCTTTAAAAACCCACAATAAAATCATAACTGTGGCACCCAAGATTAGGGCATTGTCCCCCTGGAGTAGAGCATTTAGGGAATGGGATTGTTCTCCCTAAATTACCAATTATGGTATTTTGGGGCTTTTTTAGGGCAGCAGAATTCATTGAATTTTCCTGAATTCAAAGCTGGTCAAGCTGTGCTGTGCACAGCACAAGCTGGTCAAGATTTCCAGCTTCTCCCCAAAGGAATTTTGAAGGACTCTTCAGGCTTAATCCTGGGAATATCCATTGATTTGTTTCAGATTTCTTTCATCTTTCGGGGAATGTGGAAGTTTGTTTTGCAGCAAAATCCATTGCCTTTTCCAGGTTTTCTATCTTACTTTTTCCCCTTCTGCTCAAACTTAATTGTTTAGTGCTTAGAACATGGTCTTGGGTCACTTCCTGGCACTCTCTTTCACTCCAGTGCTTTACATCTTTGACTTTCAAAATTAGATCTCTAGGGCCACCTCTGAGTTTCTGACTCCACATAAAACTCCTTACTTTGCATCGCAGCTTGAGTATTTAAGAGGCATTTTAAATCAGAACTATCCAAAACAAAACTTATTTTTACATTTTCAAGTCACACTGATTTCTCTTCTGTCTTTCCTACCTTAGTAAAAAGGCATCACCTTTCATCCAACTGCTCAAAATCAAAAAACCTAGGAGTCATCCTTGATTTCTTTCTTTACTTCGTCTATCATATGCAAACCAACAGCAAGTTCTGTCAGGCTCCAAAATATGCCCAGAAATAAGTCTATTTCTCTCTGCTATCTTAATGGTAAGTGTCCTGTTATTTTAATCCTAGCCAAATGGTTGCTTGCTGGGATGATCCCAGTTGCCTTGCACTGGCCCTCTTGTTATTTCTCCTACCTCCTTTCACCAAACACACCAAAACAATTTATAAAAAACTGGATAGTATCAAACCTGTTTACAACCTTCTAATGGCTCAAATACATCACTCAAATATCACTTTCTAAGTAAGGCATTTCCTCAGCATCTTTTCTAATGATGCCTGACCCTTCAGTGGCCCTTTACAATACTCTATTCCACTGGTATTGTCTAGTCTCTTGTGTATTTGTGTATAGTCTGTTCCCCACTAGAACATAAAGGTAGGACAGTTTGACTTTCTTGTCCAGGGAATACCACAATACCTTAACATCATGCCTGAAAAATAGTTGGATCTTCAAGAGATAATGGGTTAAATGAGTGAAAGAAAATCAATGAATCCCAATACATTAAAAAAGAGCTCTGAGCAAAGTTGCTCTTTTCGAATAGGAGCTGAGGGTGGGAGTGAGTGGTGGTGATGGTAGATTGACCCCTACCTGACCTCTCTTCTAGTTGCTTCTGAAACTCCTCGGAGAAGAGTGTGACAATCAAGGAAGGTGTGGGAGGGGAGGAGGCAGCAATCTGGAAGCTATCTTGGTCAATAATTTTATTTATTATTTTTAATTATTTAATTTATTTATTCACAAGAGCCACACACAGAGAGAGGCAGAGACACAGGCAGAGGGAGAAGCAGGCTCCCTGGAGAGCCCGACACAGGACTGGATCCCGTTACTCTGGGATCACTCCCTGAGCCAAAGGCAGATGCTCAGCCATTAAGCCACCCAGACATCCCTATTATTTTTATTTTCTTAAGATTTATTTATTTATTTGAGAGAGAGAGAGAGAGAGCAAGTGTGGGGGAAGGGCAGAGGGAGAGAGAAGTTAGGCTCTCCACCGAACAAGGAGCCCCAACCCAGAGCTTGAGCCTGTGACCCTGAGATCATGCCCTGAGCCGAAGTGAGCCACCCAGATGCCTTCTAGTCAACAACTTTATTTTTTTTTTAATTTTTTTTTTAGTCAACAACTTTAAAAAGAATTTCAAAACATCACTAAAATGACTCAGTAAAAGTAGTAGCACTTACCTGCAGTGTTTATTCGTAACTCCATATATTACTTGCAAAATGTATTTCTCCCACAGATACAGTAGCCTCAAATAATAAAAAGCAAAAAATCAAAACTTCCCTTTGCTGCAGCCAAAACATCTTCACTGGATAGTTTTGTGGTAAGCATTTGAACATTGCTTAGGGCAGCCATCACCAGGCCACCAACCCTCAAACTAATCAGCAAAGTGTCTCCAAAAGTTGATAGTAACATTGGGAAAGCAAATTATAAGCATGGTGTTGCCTTTTGGGATCAAATTATTTACTTTACCACTGAAATTATAAATAATTCACCTCCCAAGAAGTTCTCTGATTTAGAAAAATCGCATGTAGTACATTTCTTACCTGAACTTTAATAAAGAGATTATATAATTTAGAATGAGATATGTAATTTTAAGAGATGAAATAATAAGAAAAGGAGTTAAATTCTTCTATCATCCAAAAATAAATTACTAACATTTTTTAAAATATTGATTTGTAGGGCTACCTTTCCCAAGGCATTTATATGTCTTGACCTTACCTTAAATAAATGAGTGATATTCTCAAGGGACTATGTCTTGTTTGACAAAAACCCCGATATTCCTTTAAGCCATAATGACACCGGAATCCTGCACAGATGGTGAGACTCCCTCACAAGCCCCAAAGCTCTATTCGCTCCTGTTTTAATGTAAGAACTAATTACTTCAGATCTAGACTTCCCGGTTGCTCTTGAGAAGCAGATATTTAGGATGAAAAAAAAAAAACTAGGAAACTGTGTGAGTGGAAAACAGCACATGCCTCTTCCTTACCTGCTCCAGGAAAAGGTCAGTGGGTCTCACTGGCCTCCCTGAGCCAATCATTGCAGCCAGGGAATAAGCGTACAGGTCAGAGAGGACTGCTGAGAGCCAAGAGAAGCCAGCCTTGTGCGGGTCAAAGTTACAGGACAGGGACTCACCCCAGAGAAGAGTGATCATGATGCTGCTACGGGGAGCAAGTCTATGTGAACTTGCATATATTTCCTCAACTGCATCTTGTTTCTTCATCGATAAAAATGTCTAGTTCATAGTATTAAAACTATTAACTAAGATAACATAAATAAAGCACCTGACAGAAGAAGACTCTCAAATTTTAAAGATAATTCTTATTTCCTTCCTTGTTTTGGAGTCTGTAAGCATAAGCAGCAATGACCGTTAGCACCACTAGGTGACAGTCGTGTGCTGGAAGGTAATGGGCTGGCTTTTTGGTTAGTGGAAAATTAAGAATTGGCTGAAATGAGGATTGGCAGTTGGAGGAAAGCGTGCATCCAATTCCTGCTGCACGGAAATCGGGCTATGTGACCTTGATCAAGGTCTGAATTGATCTCTGGCCTGGATTTCCTCAAGTAAAACGTAAGAGACCAATTCTCCATTTGGCTTTTAACACTTTTTTTTTTGATTCTATAAAAAGTGAATCTCGTATTTTATAGTAAAAACCGTGACTATAATCTCGGAAGCCAAAAAATAACAGTCTTGGTTGTTAATAAAAGCTTTTTAAAAATATGACTGTATGAAGCATAATCCATTCATTTATTGCTAAATCGTTGCTACCCCGGGAGGCCTGAAGGAGTTCATGTAATTTTGTAAGGTGACTAATGGGCTCAGAGAGATGCTCTCGAGTTATACACAGCTCAGGAAATCGTCCTCTGAGGCATGCAATTCGGAAACCTCACTATTAAAAAAAGTCTCACTGAGCAGGCTTCAAAAGTATTTTCGGTCATGTAATTATGTTTTAATGCTAGGTTCTTAAAATGACTTGGAAAAGAAGCAGTTCAGAAAATTTCAGGTCTGAAATGTGTTGGAAGTATCTGGGGCAGCAGGAGGATGAATCAGGAAATGGTGATTTAATTGGGCTTAAGAACGAGAATGACTCTCCACTTTTGCATGAATCAAGCCTTACAAGAAAGTTGAAATAAGATGATGCAATAAAAATTATCATTATCGGGTATAATATATTGGGGGAGGGTACGGAATTCTTTACTACTATTTCCACCTTGGTTCGTATAAAAATCCTTGCAAAAGGAGACCCAATTGAAATTCTGAGGGTGTTCACACGTTTCTACATTCCATGGAGATGTGGAACAGCCTAGTCTGAACACTTGACCTTTATTTCTCAGCATGCTTTTTTTTTTTTTCAGGATAAAGCCTCCTGAATTTTTAAACCTGGAAGGTGGGGGTGAGGATTGTTGGAGAGGTGAGGATCTGATGAGTTCTCAGGTTTCCTTCATTCTTTGTCAATCCAGGCTTTACATTGTGCTTTATAAAAGGGGAGAGATAATTAAGGTATTTATTTTGTTACTTTATTGCTGTAGAAGCATGGGAAACAATGAGAGGTGTTTTGTTTTTACCTCTCTTTTTTTCCTCCCCCATATAAAGGAGGTAACCAGGACTTGAAGATCTTTTGCTTCTGGGTGGTTGTTGGGGGTCTAAGCAGAGAGCCCAGAATTGCTTTAAGGCTCCAGCAGCGGTCACAACACAGCATGCTGGGCCCTGCTCCTAGGGTTTCTAATGCAACAAGGCCAGGGAGGAGTTCAGGGATTGGCATTTCAAACCATAAACCTACCTTTGACGGAGATGCTACAGGCTAGGACCCCATGCATTTGAGAACTATGGTGTTAAGGTAACCTTCCTTCCCTGGGGAAGGGTTTCTTCCCTCCCTTCTCTTTCAGAAGCCTGAGCTTATTGAAAAGATCATGCTGGGGAGTGTGTATATATTTGTGTGGGGAAGGGATGGGCAAATGTGCCTGTTGAGGGAACATGGGAAGCTCTTGAAACTGAGGGAAAGGACATTCCCCAAACCCAGGGAAAACATGGAATTCTATAGATCCTGAATTTCCTGAGGCTCAGGACCAGGTCCTCCCCAGGGGCAGGGTTGAGCTCAGGTGAGGAAGAGGCTTGAAGGAGACCTACTTGGCCCAGCACCAGGAGAGCCCACTCCTTAGATGGACCTTGGGCAGTGACAATCCAAACCATGCATGACACAGTGAGACTCCCTAATTTTCTGGACACCAAATAAGCCTTCCAGATTTTTACCTAAATCCTGGGAGGAGAGGACACAAATAACTGAATTTCTTGCCAGTTCAGCAGTGTAGGGGATGACAGTCGGATGTAATGTGATTTGAAGAAAACAGATATTTCTGGCCTACCCAACTTTGAGAAAACTCCCCACCCACGGCCCGGATTTCTGACTTGTAAAAACACGCTCCACATGTACGAAGTATTTGAGGCTTCAAATGAAGTTCGGGTCGCTGCGACAGCTCTAAGTTCACTCATCGGGAGAGGCAAGGGGCAGGGCTTCTCTGCACAGCTGTGCAAATCTTGCCCAACACCTGGGGGCCGAAATCCAGTCAGGCTGTGAACAAAGGGTGGCTTTGTCCAATTTCCTAGTGGACACGCACCGCGCCCTGCGAGTGCACGACACGGGAGGCATTTTGCAGTTGGCATTCAGGTGGTTTCTGCCTTTCACCGCCCTAACAAATATCCGTGCACGCTTCTCCTGCATAGGGAGATACTTTTTAATTAGATACTCAGAAATGGAATTGCTCAGCTACCTGAAATTTTCACTTGGCTTTTCTCGCAGAAATTCTGCCAATTAGAGATACTGGTGGTATGAGAAGCAGTTTGTTTTATTTCGCACAGGCAAAGGCTTCTTAGTGTTCGGGCCATCACGCAGGCAGGTAAATGAGCCCACGCGGGTTGCTCACCTCTAACTTCCAGGAGAGATACACTGTTATGAAAAATGGAAGAAATATTAGAGAAGGAGTGGAAGATCACTAAAATAGATACATTTAGGGGTGGGGGTTGAGGGGGAACGCCTGGTGGCTTATGTTACGTAAAGGCACTGATTTCCTGAGGGGTGAGCACAGGGAAGGGCTGTTAGAAGATAGAAAATTGTCAAGGATTAGCTTATATCTCAAAATTATAGCTCAGTTCGATCCCACTTCCCGCTAAGAAAGAGGGAAAAACACCCACTTTCCTCTCCCTGTGATCCAAGGCTCAGGTGATGTGCGGAAAGCCTCACTCTGGGTTAAATAGACTTTGCAGGGGATCACATGGGAATTTAAATATCATTGCAGCATTATTTCTATAGGGAATGGATTCTCTTTCCAGACAATTGACTTAAGTATATGCTTTGGGTACGCGACTGCTTCTCAGGAGGATGCTGTCTGTGGTTTTAAGGCACAAACAGGAAGGACTCCTGCTCTCTGACTTGAGTGAGCACAGACTAAAATGGCTTAGCCGAGAGGAAACTGTGTTTTAAAATTTCTAAGAGATGCTTCAGTATGCATTTACTGCAATTTTCATGTTGGGGTGGTTTATTGTCAAAGTCAGGCTGTTAACACTATTTTGTGCCCTCTCTCTCCACTGCTCCCCCCATCCCCCGCCCCCCAGGCAGTTCTGTGGAAAACAGAGCCCTGCAATCTCTGGCCACCCAGGACAGGGTAGGGAGACCCAGGGAGGGGGCTTGCATCACCAGCTGCAGGAACTGGTCCGTTCCCGACCTGGTTTTTGAGAATATTCAAGGACAAAGCAGGGACACACAGACTCACTGTAGCCCAGCTAAATAAGACCATGTTCCTTTTATCATTTCATTTTAGCAGCATTTGTTTGAGCAGCAGGTGAAGCGCCTTTCAAAAGACTGTCATCTCCGAGGGAAGTCATCTGTTTTACATTAATTGTCCATTAGTCTCCAAGCCTCCATCCATTAAAATCCTCAGCCACTCATTATGTATATTGTGCCCGAGTCCTGCTGTCAGCTTTCAATGCAGAGCTGTTTTTCCACATCTGACTTAATTGCTCTAAGTGCCTATTCCTTTGAGAGAGCATTGAGGGTACCAATTAATGCTAACTTTCTTTCCTTGGTAGGTTGAACAGATAAGCCACGGTGAGGACGGTTCAGCTGCTCTTTCCTCTAATTTATTAGAGACTTTTCTGCTTTACGCTCACACAGTGGGTATTTTATATCTGTGCTGCTCTGTTTGCCTGATGACTTCCAGATATGTTTTCAATGGACTTAGTTTTCTATAGTGAAAATGCTCCATAAATTTACAATCCATCCATGTTATTGTGATGAGGGGTTTAAATTCCATTTTCTTCTGATTAATTTAAACATGTAAATTTTAAATGCATATGGCACTCTGAAGAACAGCTTGGATGAAACTGACTTTGTTGATGGAAAAATTAAGCTTTCATCCTTTCAAATTACAGCTCTAGGGGTGGCAGCACAATAATTTAATTACTGGAGCTGCCTTATTATAACTAATTCACCTGCCTTGAGCCCCATAGCTGCTGTTTTGAAAAAACACATTTAAATCAAGAGAGGGCAAAAATCATTAAGATAACCAATCTTAGAGTAGTTTTAAGAAATTTTTGATAGACATGGAGGCAAATAAAAGTATGTGGGACTGAGAGAGAAGCAGATTAACAGATTATCTTCCACTCTCTATAGAAATGCCAGGAAAACATCATCCTACTTATTCTTTTGTTTTGTTGTATTCTTAAGTTTTGATTTATTCTTTTACAGAATTGTACCATATTCCTACTTATCATTGCATTTTTTACATTTGTTTATGTTAAAAATAGCCAATCAACTAATGTAAATTCCTTTCAAGGTATCATGGTAATGTGCCTGTGAATTCAAATTCTAAATAATGATTATTGTCATTAATAAATTTTATTTCAGGCTTTAAAATCTTTGCCAGGGTCCATCTTATAACTGAGTTTCTTAAAAATGGTTCTGTTAATATTTGGTATTGGTTCTACTTGATTATACTTAAGCCATTGGTTTTACTTGATTACATTTAAGCCATACCAGAAAAAGTGAAGGGGAAATAGAAGAATACAAATGCATCCAGACTGACTTAAATTATAGAATATAGTGAAAATCAGATGGAATTTTATGTTTTCTATTTCCTGAACATTGCTGGGAAAATATCCACTTTGCCGTCAGCAAATTATTTAGAACAAAAATGACTAGCCACTGTGGGTAACATTTAAAGTGGGTAAAGTCTGCCTTTGAGGCTCTCTGCCTTCCTTCCAAGGGGTCCCTAGAGTGGGGACACCCTCCCCTCCACTCTCTCTCCTCTCTTTTTCCCCATCTGAGGGACAGTCCAGCCTCACATCTCAGAGGGCCCTGGTAAGTAACAAAGACAATTACCAAGACTTAGGATTTTGACCCTTTGGGAGGGTTCTCCTCTTCATCTGCTTCAGTCAGAATTTTTGAGGAAAGCCTGGTGAGCCTCTCTACCAGTTACATCTTCACAAATGGTGATCTTCCCCCTTCTTGATGGACTAGCTCCCCTGATTAATTCTACAGGTTTTGTTCCTGTATCAGGGCCTCATCCAATAGTGGCCTCATCCAACTATCTTAATCACCTTCAAATCACAGGCTAGTCTATTTCTAGAAAATCCCTTAAATTGTCCATTCCAGCTGTAGGCTATTCCATATCCTGTTGGCTTTTCTTTCAACAGTTTTCAGGAAGAGAGTTTTGGAAAATACCAAAATACGGTCTAAAAAATTTGAAGATGTATATTAGGGATTAAAAAACACATATACATCCACTTCTTCAGGATAATGATCTTTGATTCTGGTTAGCTTTCATGGTATGGTTTGTATTAGCCAATGATGATTAGACTGGAGTAGCACAATTGTAGGATGCTAGTGCAGCTTTATTTTGATTCTGAGTCATCTTTTTTTTTTAAACTTTTTTACTTATTTATGATAGTCACACAGAGAGAGAGAGAGGGGCAGAGACACAGGCAGAGGGAGAAGCAGGCTCCATGCACCGGGAGCCCAACGTGGGATTCGATCCCGAGTCTCCAGGATCGTGCCCTGGGCCAAAGGCAGGCGCCAAACCGCTGCGCCACCCAGGGATCCCTGAGTCATCATCTTTTACATCATCTTCTTGTTACTATTTCATTTGCCCGAGGAAGTGAGTTTGAATTTTCATCCCAGTGTTTTGCTTCAAAGTCTGTTCACATATGTAGACTCTTGCTGGAAAAGATACTCTTTCCAAGGTCTTTGCACAGGGGTTCCATTGTGCCCTTGTACTAACTCCTTGGTATGTGTTTTAAAATGCTTCTAATTATGGTTGAATCTGTTCCCACCCATGGCAGACACACCATAGGGTGACTGCTCATGAGTCATGTCCTTAACTCCCTCACCGTGAGTGTAGGTGGAACTTGTGATCTGCATTTACCAATAGAATATGGCAAAAGTGTGGGATACCACTCCTGTGATTATTTTATATGGCAAAGGTGAAGGTATTTTACAGATATAATTAAGGTTGTTAATCAGTTGACTTTATTTTTTTATTCTATTTTTGTTTTAATTTTTTCATTTTAATTCCAGTATAGTTAACATGCAGTTTTATCAGTTGACTTTACAAGTTAAACAAAAGGAAATTTATCCTGTGTGGGCCTGGCCTAATTAAGCAAGCCCTTTAAAAAAGTCTCTGGGCCTTCCCTCAAGTTAGAGACTTAAAGTAGCATCTCTCCATTGCTTGCTTTCAAGGGGTAAGCTGCCATGAATTCTACAGCCACAAGGAAATAAATTCTGCCAACAACAACAATTCGAGGGAGCACGTCCTTTCCTAATTGAGCCTCCAGATGAGAATACAGCCCAGCCAACACTGATTTCAGCCTTGTGAGGCCCCGAGCAGAAAACCCAGTTAGGTTATGCCCAGATTCTTGACTCACAGAAGGTATGAAATAATAAGTGGGTGTTGTTCTAGCCTCCTAATAGTGAGGTAATTTGTTATGCAGTAATAGAGAACTAATACACCACCCTTGTAATAAAAATATTTTTGTTGTTTTTATTATCTGGTATCCTTCGTATCACTATTTACATAGATAGATCTTTGTACATGGCCTACATTCAAAATCTTCTTGCACTTTGTTGCTAGAAAATGTACCTAAGTCACACCCTGGCTCTAGCAATGAATTATATGTAACCCTTGTTTCCTACAGGCTTTGCTGCCAGAGGACTTGAGAGCAGATTTGGTGGTTAACATGAAGAATAGTTCCTTTCAAGTACCTGGGCACATCTGGTCCCTTCACTACCTCCACATTGGCAGTACTCTGACATTTCATTCTCAGGACCCCTTTTATCCAAAGTTACTGAAAACCTCAAGGAGATTTTGGGTAATGTTTATCATCTACTGTAATTGAAAGTAAAACAGAGCGACTTTAGAACATGAGAATCCACAAGAACACATTCCATTAGCTGTCAAAAGAATGACATCATCACTCATCAGGAAGTCTCTGGAAAACCTCACCATTCACTTGTGAGAGAATGAAAGTAAAAAGGTAAATAGCATCAGAGCATTATTTTAACTGGGCCTTGGAGAACTAAAAAGGCCTTAGGGAACCCCCAGAGGTCCCCAGGCTACAGTTTGAGAACCACTGCTTTATATTTTCAGTTTTATCTTGGTTCTGTTTTACATGGCATTGAGTTTTGCCCATTTCTATTGAGATATAATTGACATATCATCTTGCATTAAACTGTGTGAAGCAGGGACGCCTGAGTGGCTCAGCCATTGAGCATCTGCTTTCAGCTCAGGTCACGATCCCACCATCCTGGGATCGAGTCTTGTATGAGGCTCCCTGCAGGGAGCCTGCTTCTCTCTCTGCCTATGTCTCTGCCTCTCTCACTCTGTCTCTCATGAATAAGTAAGTTAAATCTTTAAAAAAAATTGTATGAAGCAAACTCAAATAAGTTTATGAAACACATGAGGTAAACATTTTTAAAAATGAAAAAAATAGAAAACCTAGCTGTGTGATTGTGCTGGTCATTCCTCATGTGCCACACGGATACATCATTGGCTTTTCTCTGCTTGGTTCCATGCTGGAAGGCTGACTTCTACAGATGGCATCAAGGCTCTTGGCCTTCTGGCTTCCAGCCGGGTTTGGCCAATGCGAGGATGGGAGGATGTGGAGGTTGAGGGCATGCATTTATCCCCCTCATCCCTGCCACATGGCAGTTTTGACTGGCGGCCCTTCTGCTGTGGCTCCAGCTCTTAGCTGAGTTCCAATAGTCCAATTCCTTCCCTTTCCATTCAGGGTTGAGTGGCAATGGCTTCTTGCTCCTGTTTGGTCCTGGGTGTTGTGCCACACCTGTTGGTTTCCCTAATTCTGCCCATATTCAGTGAATTACTTTTTTTTTTTTTTTTAGTGAATTACTTTTTGATTTTTATTTTGAACTCTTTTGATAATTCTGCTTCCTGAAGGATCTGGCTAATAGGTGACTTTATTGTTTTTCTTTAAAGATTTTATTTCTTAAAAAAAAAGAAAAAAAAAAAGATTTTATTTCTTTATTCATGAGAGACACAGGCAGATGGAGAAGCAGGCTCCCTGTGGGGAGCCTGATGTGGGACTTGATCCCAAGATCCTGGGATTATGCCCTGAGCCAAAGACGGATGCTCAACTGCTGAGCCACCCAGGTACCCCTAATAGGTGACTTCAGACAAGTGCCCTCAGCTAGCAGGTCCTAGTTGATATATCTGTAAAATAAAGGGCTTGCGCCAGCATTTCCCAAAGTGATTCCCATAGATCAGTCTTACTATATTCCTGTTTGTATTCTGTGATCAAATATGTTTGGGAAACAGTGAATATGATATTCTCTTTTGGAGAACCACAATTTATGGCACCATATCAAAGGCTCTGAGAGGTCATGAAGTAAATGAGCCTGTTTAACCTTGTTTAACCTAGCATTTCCCTAACACAATTAATTATGAGACCTCTGCTTTTGCAGAACACCTAATAGTATCTAGTAAACACTGGACCAGGTCATCTCCAGGTCTGTTGGGATTGGTATTGTCTTATTTTGTGGAAAGGTCTCTGTATGGATAATCTTCATGATAGGAATGTTTTCTGGTTGTCTCTCTATCTTGAAACCTGAAATACTCATAACCATGGGGTTCAGCTTGCTCCAACTATACTAATGGTGAAAACCTAGCCCCAGCCTTGCTGGGGTTTCAAGAATGTTCAAGAAATGTTCAAGAAAAATGCTCCAGTGATAGGCTGAATCACCCCAGCAGGTCCATCTGTGGACCTTCCACTTCCATTCATAACCTTGGCCTCCCGGCTGGCACCTAAATTAGATGATATGAGAGAAAAATAGACCAAAGCCAACAGGTGGAGGTTACTGAAGATGGACTCCTATTTCTGTGACCTCAGTACCATGTTGAGCTTCTCTTCTGACAATGACTTTGTCATGGTAAAGAAGTATTCCTTCTATGAAAATCAGGATTGAAAGTTGAATTTCAGAAATAGCTGAGTGCAAATATATGTGAAGTACAATGTAATTCAAGTACAGTTGTATGTGGTGTTGCAAAATAAGGTGTGAGTCCTATGAAAGCTCCCCAAAGATCTGTAGGCATCAAGAACAGCAGACCCCTGCCAAGCTTTGGGGTTCCTCCTGGCTTCTTTTTACAATGAGTAGTTACCCTAATTGACCCATTTCTAGAAAAGCCAATGGATGTTGCCTCATTTCTTATTGCCCAAAGCTCCAGCAGTGGCCCACTCCTTTGTGACAAAGTAGCCCACTCCTTGAATTCCTAGGTCTAGGGTTCAAACTGAACCCTAAGCCAGTTTGTCTGGTCCTATTCTCTCTCCAATGACAGATTTTAGAATGGGCTTGTGACCCACTTCTGGCCAGTGTGTTGAAGGGACATTGGGGAAAATTGCCCTTGTTTCTAAGAAAATAAGCACTGGAAGCCATGCTCCCCTTTTGCCACTCAATGGTGTTTTGTTTCTGTGTGTCTCACTTGGGAAGGCTGCAGCCATCTTCCTTCCATAAGGAGGAGATCCTGAGAATGGAATGGATGCTGAGGACAGCAGCACAGGTGGGAGTAACTTGGGTAGGTACATCACCACCTCTGTGCACACCTTCCATTTCTTGTAGTTTTAGCCAATTTGAGGGAGAGCCTTCTGTCTCCTGAAGCTCCAATCTTTCTGACAGATGCCCCTTTTGCGGAACTACTCATGGCCACTATTTTCACCCCTCAGTTCTTCCGAAGAGTCCCCTGTGAATATGCCAGAAGCCATAGAAAATTAAACCCACATCTTTGTGCTCACAGGCCTCCCTCCTCCCTTGTCCTGGGCACACAGTGACAGGTGCCAGAACTGCCCCTGGCAGGATGATATGTCGGAGCAGCTCAGGAATGCAGTCGGGGAGGACAGCATTTATCTGGGAACGATATCCACTGAACATTTCTGGCAGAAGATTTTGGAAAGAAAGACAAACTTACATGATTTCCATGCTTCCAACAGGTTCCCTGATTAAATCTTCCCTTGGAACACACTTTAAGTTGTTGTGCTTACACACACATTTCCATGTCTGCATGGCCATCATTGTAGCTCTATTTTATTTGGAATCATTGGAAGGTGAGGACTTTATCTTTGATGTGTGCCCCCAGTATTTAAGACACTGAAATGTAAGTTATGTGAATTTAAGAAATACTTGAATTCCTACCTGTTTGTAGGAATTATAAGGAAAGAGCTGCATGACAAAATGAACCCTCTGCCCCTGTATCAGGGTTCAATCATGGAAAAAGAAACCATGTTAGGTTTTTCACTGAGATATGAGAGAGGAGTTAAGGCTTACACACCATTAGAAGGGCTGGGTAGGTAAGGGGCAGAATGTGGCTCTGCGGACACGTGAAAGTGCAGGAAATCTCAAGCGAAATTGCAGCTGCTGAAGTGATTAAGCTGCCCTTGGTGGATGTTTCTCAGGACCTCCCCACCCACCCACATACACATACACCAAGGATCCAAGGGATGCCTGCCTGCAGCTGGTGCCAAGGAAAACTGGCTTCTCCATTTTCATCTCTCTCTTCACTGGCCAAATCTAAACTGGAGGAGCATAGGGAAAGAGCTTCTGCGGAATGAGGTTCTTGGTTTTCCTCTGAGACACAGAAGAGAATTATGGGGGAGGGCATAGGTATTATGAAGAAACCAAGCTGTTAACAGACCACCCAGCCACTCTCACCCATATATTAATAGGAAGTAAAATCAAAACAAAAGCAAAGAGCAATTGATAACAATTCTCTTTAAATTACACCAAGGACAAGATAACCTGGCAAAAGCATTTGATAATCAGTGAATTGGGCAGAAATGGAGGCTTTTATTCCCCTATTAAATAATTTCTTGCTCAAAACTCACTCAGGCGCCTGGGATCTGACGCTGGAGCCAGATATAGCAGCATCGATCTCACTGGCACTTTCTTTAGAAGCTTGAGATCTGGAGCAGCTTTCTGAAATCTGCAGCTCTAAAAGCTGATACAATTCAGTAAAAAGCTACACATTTGCTTGCAGCAGCCTTAAGTACACACTAAAATGACAGAAACGATTTCAACCAAGAAATTAACAAACTTTCTTCTCTTGATTTAAGAAGGAAGAAATAGCTTTGGAGGAAGGTGGCAATGCTTCTAAATTTACACATGGCGTTTGCACCTACGCACTTTTCCCCTCATGATCATCACATTTAGAGCAAACCTGCTTTTCTAAGATGAGCCTGGGATGAGGGAGAAAGAACAGCTAATTGACCAGAAACTAAATGTATTATGTACCAAGGACTGTGGTGTTTCTAGAGGAAGCCTGATGCTTTGGTTAAGAGGAGAGGCCCACTTAGGGACCCAGCCTCCAGGAAGCCTCCAGAGAGAAATCTGCAATCCCTCAGTGCGGGGGTTCCAGGAACTTCGTACATTCCTTCATTTCCTGCCGACAGGAGAAAGCACTGGGCAGTCAGAGGCCTGGAGAAGCCAGTTTGGGTAAATCCACAAGGTTATGACTTGCTGGAAGCTCTGGTAAAATAATTGAGTATGGAGATGAGAGGGAGAGTGTTAAGGGACATGAAGTTTGGGGTCAATCACTCATTATTTTCCCTATCCCTCTCACACATCAGCATAGGTGATTGGGGAAGGACCATCTCGTGTGTGTGTGTGTGTGTGTGTGTGTGTGTGTGTGTGTGTGTGGTGGTAGGCTAGGGTGAAAGGCTGCTGAGGATGTTCTTCTTAGTAAATGAGACCAAAAACATGGTCCTGCAGGCAACATCTTTGACTGCCCACTAGCCAGTTCTCAGACTCTCAGACTGGAGCCCCGGTTCTCAGGGCCTGGCATTTGCAGCAAACCCTCACTGCATCTTTGAGTGAAAGCTTCTGCTAGAATCGGAGCTTCTACCCTGGTCTGGACAGCGCCAGCCAGGATTGGGGCAAGCCACCTCCTTTACACCTGTTCTCCCTTAGAGGCGCATCCCCCCACCATCCTCCTGATGTCGCTCACCCAGCTACTCCAACATCGCTTACGCTGGTGTCCATGTACCTGGCCCAGGGGAGCTGATGTGCAGCCGATGACACCCACTGTCAGCAAAGCCCATTTGTCTGCATTAGCACGTTGGTCCTCACAGTGATGGTAGGGTGATGCAGATTGAAACAGGGTCTCCAAGGTTTTGAGTTAAGTGCTTTCTGCTTGTGAGATTATTTTCTATCGTTTAAACAGAAGAAAACAGGAGTCCCTGGAAGAGTATACTTCAATGCTTCATGGGGGAAAAGTCTCAGTTAGATAAGTAGATTCCCTATGAGGATAAATTAGTATATTGGCAAGCACGGCTACAGTGTATTCCGAATTTTGATATGTGATAAATCGTGTGTGTTATTCATTGAACTACAAATGTTAGAGCTTCTTACATTAAATAGAGGACACCCTATCCACATAATAGTCTAGCCTATCAGACTGATAAATATGTTCATCTGAGGGGAATAAAGAGATTTGACAAAAGAAAAAAAGGATCTTCTTTTGAGCAAAAGAATAGCAAGACAATGACTGCCATATTGTATAGTTTTCAAAGCAAATGTTTTCATAGGAATTATTTGTACTTGATATTACCCATTTTGGTTCAATTTTTAAAGATAGTGCTATGAATATGGTCATAAATAAGTTATCTTGGCATAATATTTTATTTTCTGCCCTCACATCTGGTAGTTGGTATATGCTGCATGCCCTGCTGTGCTAAGTCCCAGGTTATTAAGAGGCCAAATGAGCAGTGAATCTTAAAGCATAAAGATAGCATGGGGCACCCTCACAAGTCTGTCCCACTCATTCAAATATGGGATAGGATAATAGATGGTGAATAGCACGGTGCAAAGATAATTGACTATTTGGAAAGCCACTCTACACAGTCTAGTCTGTGAGCATCATCTGTGTGTGCTCAGAACAATGCCAAAGGCGTTGGCTGAGATAAAATGATCAGAAGACAAGTTAGGCTGTGTGTCTGCTCAGCAATCTCAGTGACCACCTGGGAGTCAGCACTCCCCTCTGGGACCATGGCTGCCACTTACAGACTTACAGAGTGCTCACAGCACTATGGAGTCAGGTACTTTGCTGAGTGATTTTCATGAGGTGCCAAAGGCCCCTCATGATCAATGGGTCGTGAGGCAGCCAGGGCTTACGTTCTGGCCCCAGAAAGTATTACCTGTGTGTGATACTTTAAACAAATTGTTCACTCTCTCTGTTCTTCAGTTTTCCTCACTTGTGGAAGGGATACCTCATAGGTCAATACAAGGAAAGTGCTTGGTGCCATGCCTTACACATGGTAAACACTCGATACATTAAATACCATTACAACTGTGAAGCAGTGATGTGAAACTGGACTCTGAAACTCTTTCAATTTAAAATTCATTGCCTAATGGATAAGATAAAATGGAAAGTTGTTTGTTGGTTAATAAAAATTCCAATGGTAATTGTGTGAATAGGCCCTGCCTGCAAGCAGCTTACAATAGCTGAAGAGGGAAAAGCCCATGAATCAGTCTGAAGCGAGACTTGTTGCAGAGCACAAAACCCAGAAGAGCTAAAGAAAAGGAGAGAAAAATGAGAGCATGGGCTGGTTCAGGCAGTCTTTGTGGGGAATGGGATATGATAGGAACTTCAGAGAGTGGAAGGAAGGTGAGGAGATGGCAAAGAGAAGGAGAGGTGTTTGGGCAGGGGCAGGGGAAAGCCAAAGCTTAGGGATGGCAATGACTGTTGAGGACCTCGGATGGTGAGAAAACCAGCCAGTGGGGAGTAAGAGTTGGAACAAATGGTACCAAAGGAGATGGAGAAGCAGGCACCAGGGTGCTATTCCCAGCTAGCCACCAGCCTCCTCCTGAGAGATTCTGAAAGGGTGCCATGGGCCTGTGGTTCTCCAAGTGTGGTCCCAGACCAGAGGCATCAGAATCTCCTGGAGATCTGTTACACATGACAATTCTCACCTCTCCCCACAGCCCCCACCCTGCCCCCAGCCTCTGAGACCCACTGAATCAGAACTCTGGAGGTGGGGCCTCCAGGAGATTCTGATATACAATAAAATCCGAGGACCACTGACGTACTAGGTGGCAAGAAGGCCCCTGTTCCCACTCCATCTTTCCCACTCAAGCAAGTGTCTCTCCTGTGGGCAGCCCCAATACAGGCTGGTTGTGTGCATGCCTCAAACACATTTTCTTCAGCCTGAAATAAAAATTCCAAAGGATAAGCAATGAAAATAGAGAACAGGTCCCTCACATCACAGGTAACTTTCAAACATCTCATCCCAGAACCTGCCACTGACATTTGAGAGGGATTAGACTCTTCAGCATCCTGTAAAGTGGATCTTGGGCTGTGAACTACTGGATGAAAATTTGGGCTGATGGCTGGTACATTGCACTTAATAAGTGCTTCATTTCTTTTCAAGGATCTATATAGAAAACTTTATCATAAAAGATATTGTAATGATTTAGACTTTTCCAGAATAGGAGGAGCCTGTAATACAGGCTTCAATCCAGTCTAATCCACTTAAGAAACTGACACTCCAGTGATAGTTTTTCTGAGATAATCCGGTTCCATCAGCCTCATGAAGGCTTTTGTATTATCACTGGATACTACAGCATTTTAGTCTTTATTAAATGCTGGGCTTGAGCAGGTGGCCATTTGGAGGATGGAGTGTGCTATTTGCTGTTAAGAGCAAACAAATGGCTCTTGGTTATAAAAAGGAGCATTTGTGGGAGGTAGAGTAGATCATGTGACTTCCCTCAGGAAGGAGCTCTAACATCTACTCTAAGCATTTTTGTACACTTAATTTCAACATGTAGGTGATAAAACAGATAAATTGCGTTTATTGGATTCCTTAGTTTACCTTATTGAATTATTTGATTGGTGCTGAAAACACAGAGACAAGTCTAGATTCATTAAAGGATCTTCTGCTTCTGAAATAATTCCAGGTATTTTAAATTGCATTTTTTTTCTGATACATAAAATAGTTTTCATCTTAGACATAGTTGCCTTTTGGAGGAGTATATGGAATACAGACAGGGGTGCAGTGGAGGAGCCCAAGGACAGAGAATGGGGTAACAACACTTAGAATCTTAAGTTCCCACTTTCATCTATTGTGTAGGTAAAGGAAAGTAGTTTATTATGTGCCACTGCAGAACATTCATCTGAAGGCCTAGAGGGAATCACAGGCATCCCTGTGTTCGTTTGCCCAATTGCCCTTCCTTTCCGTAGCATTGGAAATCTATACTATTTGACAAACAAGAAATTAAAGCAGTGATGTGAAACTGGCCTCTGAAACTCTTTCAATTTAAAATTCATTGCCCAATGGATAAGATAAAATAGAAAGTTGTTTGTTGGTTAATAAAAATTCCAATGAAAGTCATGTAAATGAAGTTCATGAACCAGGACATACTATTCTTTGCAGAGCTGAGATGATGGGGAAGAGGAAGACAAACGTTTCTGAAGGGTCATTCACTTCCATTCATCAGATCCAACAAATTGCCCGAACCTGGCATGTCCACCTTAGCACTGATACTCGAAGAAGCAGCAGGTCTGATATACAAGGGACAAAACAGGTTTCTGCTTAAAAACCACCTCCTCTGAGAGATGTTTTTCTCTGGGCTGTCTAAAATGTTAGTTCCTCCCTGTCTCTAAGCGCCCTACCTTGCTTTTTCTTAATCATTCTCGTCAGAAGCTTATAGTTTATCATATTCCCATCTCTCTATTGTCTGGTCCTACTTTATTATAAGATCCACAAGCGTGAGAACTTTGTTGAATTCACAGACTCTCTAACAGCACCAGGCACATGGTAGACTCTCAATAAATATTTGATTAAAAAATAAAGGAATCAATCATTGCTCTCCCCACCCCACACTGGGAATCAATGAATCCTATTGCTGTTTTTTTTTTAATTTAAAATATTTTATTTATTTATTCATCACACACACACACACACACACACACACACACACACACACACAGAGGCAGAGACATAGGCAGAGGGAGAAGCAGGCTCCATGCAGGGAGCCAGACGCGGGACTCGATCCCCGGTCTCCAGGATCAGTCTTAGGTCGAAGGCGGCGCTAAATTGCTGAGCCACCCAGGCTGCCCTCTATTGCTGTTTTTTCCAATTACTATGATTGTTAATTTTTTCCAATTATTATTTTTCCAATTATTATGATTTAATAAGCTTAGCTTTCTGGGAGTTTGAGCTGAAAGAAATGAGACAGAATCAGAAGCACCTGGAAAGGCTCAGGAAACCCAGGTTACAATGGGAAGAGGTCATCCTGAAGGCCTATCCATCCTCAGCCAATCCCTGCTGTCCATAAGACGACCTTAAATCCCTACACGGTTGTGTTCATTTTTCATTTGTTTATCATTTACCCATGTATTTATTGAACTACTCCACTAACCTATCTTTTGTACCTAGCATATGTCAGACAATGCTGGATGTGCTGAACACACAAATATTTATTTCACCATTGCTTCCTCTTTTAGGCCACGCATTTATGGTTTCACACAGACATGACATTTAAACAGAGGCTTAAAGGATAAGCAGAAATTCTCCAATAAATGCCACTGTTTTCCAATTCTATCTCCTCCTCACTCCCTTGAGTTTTGATTGTGCCACTTAGTGACCCCTCCCATAATTAATCTCAGTGACTCCTGCAACCCTACTTCTTGCGTCATGGTGGATGAAACTGTAACCTGCTTGATGATGGCTTATAATGACCCTCCTGCCTCATTTTGCTCCAGACAGGACACTGTGGGACCTTGGGCATATTTCTTAACTTCACCATGCCTTAGTATCCTCACTTGAAAAATAAAAACTTTAAATGTTACTTTCTATTTTTAGAATCCCTTGGATGATGACACTTAGAAGAAAATATTAGCAAAAAATTTTAAAATTAAATCATTTCAATTATCTGGGAATCTCTGCTATCCTGGAAATGTATCCACAGAGAAAACTTTGTTCTACCTACTAATGCTGGATAAATGAGGTATTGCTGTGATGAGATGTGATGAGATGTATTGAGATGGTCCTCAGTCTCATCAATGTAGCTAGCAAAATTAATTTAACCTTTTGAATGCCCTCTTCCTATGGAGTGGGCCAAATGAATTTTTATAAAATCCCAGAATATCTTCTGACACTCACTGAATTTGAGTTGCAGACGTGTGACTAAAGAATGTCCTCTTGCTTCCCCAAATGGAAAGCTTTGGACAATTTCTAGTTACTTGGTGAAATCTAGGAAATTATACAAAATCTAAACTATCATGAAGATTTTTTTTCTTAAGATTCTATTAACTATAAATATAAGTGGCATAATTCCTTGAGATATATTATATTTCATTTCTAGAACTTGTTAAAGTTCACATGTCTACCTCTGCCATGCCTAGAAGAGGAAAACTGGCCGAATAAGTGCATCAGGCTGCTCTGATCTGGCTATGGGTCATGCACAGAGAAATCTGAATAGATATTTCGGTAGTGCTTACTGGGTAAGTGCAAATGGAATAAGTTTCCATTAGGTACCTTGTGTACTAAGGGCTTCACTGTGAACGATGCTGCTTCTAATGAACTGTCAATGCTCCATAAAGACCACCACCAGTTAGTACGAAATGTGAGCTGGGAGCTGCTCTGAGATCAAGGTCTTGCTGTGGCACTCTGACTTTCTCCAAAACTTTGACATAAAATCAAATGACCTAGGCTTTCCATTATTTTCATGTGATGAGGCCTTTTTCCTTTATAAATTCAATTTTTGTCCCCAGATAAAGTGACATAAGTACAATTAATTATTGATTTGACAACTCTTTTAGTCAAAACAGACTGTTGATGTGTTACTTTTCTTGTCCCATTAGACATTAAAATTTGCTATTCCTTTCAATTAAATCTGGGACCAACATGTTTCTGGAACTCAATTTAGTTATTAAACAGGAAAATATGCTATTATATAACTGAAGGGATTTCAGCCTTTTACAAGTTTGATGCTTACTATCAAAGATTAAGAATGCTAATGGAATCATAAGTGTGAGTTTTAATGAGAATATGAATTTTAATTGTTTTGTAGAATTATTTTGTTTTTCTTTAAATACAGTTTGAGTTACAAGAAGATATATGAACTTTTCACTTTTCACATTAGCAAAGGACTAACAGTGTGATAACACACTCCGTTGTAGGGGCAGCCCAGGTGGCTCCATGGTTTAGCATCGCCTTCAGCCCAGGGCCTGATCTTGGAGACCTGGGATCGGGTCCCACTTCGGGCTCCCTGCATGGAACCTGTCTCTCCCTCTGCCTGAGTCTCTGCCTCTCTCTCTGTGTGTCTCTCATGAATAAATAAATACAATCTTTAAACACACACACACACACACACACACTCCATTGTAGAAGGTGTCAGGGAGACAGGTGCTCTTATATTGGTGTTAAGAGCCTCTTTGAATGGCATTTGGGGAAAAAAACTTCAAAATTAAAAATTTGCATAGCATTAGGTGTGGTTGAATGAAAGAGCATGTGAAAATTGCATAGTATGGGACATGTTGGTACAAGGCTCCAGAGCCCAAGTAGGATGTGATGTATAGGGTGGGGGGAGGGTGTGGCCCAGAACAAGGCATTAAAATCCAGTGGAAGTTCAGTACAGAGGGTCAGAGTCCTAATGGAGTAAAGAGGGTGTCCCCACATCAAATTAGTAAATACACTAAGGATAACATGAGACAGAGTTCTCAGTATTGGAAAACAGCATTACAGATATGGGAAAGAAGACCGGAATGAACCCTAGGGTTTTGGATTGGAATTGAGAATATTGGTGTGAACTCATGGTTTTTAGAATATAGAGGTAGTTATAGGAAAACAGCGTGTGCGCATGTGAGTGTGTCTATGTATATGCATATACAGATCTGACCCCTGGGAAGGCCTGCAAGTTGTGACACCTCTGTAGTAATGAACATATCTGGTGCCTAGATTTTGGTTTGTAAATACTTTTCTGTGTCAAAAAAATCCCAAAGTCCTTGGATAAAGGGATGATATCAGGGCTGGGGGCAGAGAAAGCAAAAAGCTGAGCCTGAACATCTCATGATGCAAGAAAATAAGGTAGTGATCAAAGGATGATATATGAAATAACACACCACCTTGAGTGGGTTCCCACTGACCAAGGCTGGAAGAATGTCAACGTTGGAATAAGTAATGACACAAAAGGACTATAACCTATTGAATGAACTAGAAATCCATGAGTTCATGATGATATGGACGTATGAATGAATGAATTGAAAGCTCGAAGAATGGGATAAATATACGGTTTTTCAAATACCTTCCCACAAAATACTTATTAATTATAAGGGGAAAAAGTCACTTTAGAAGCCTGGTCGACATCTCCTTAATCAGGCAAAATTACACCACCAGATATAGGACTAACTGAAATTGCGTACCATCTGGTAGCATACAAAGAGAAGACTGCAGCAAAACTTCTGTGAGGCCATAATAGTGCACACCTAAATCTTATCATGGGGAAATAGAGAAACCTCAACAGACCTGTAGTCTTCAAAAGTACCAAGGTCATGAGCAGCAAGGAACGTCTGAGGAGCTCTTCCAGAGTGGAGAAAACTAAAGAGAAAACTAAATCCAACATTTGATTCTGGACTGAATCCTTTTGCCATAAAGGACATTTGGGATAATTGGTGAAATCTGAATGAAAGCTAGAATGGATAATGTATCAGTGCTAACTTCTTGATTTTGATGGCTGTATTGCAGTTATATGAGAACCTCCTTGTTTGTAGAAAATACATAATAAAGTATTTGGGAGCTAAGGCATGTCAGCAACTCACTTTCCTATAATTTGGGAAAAAAATTTTTTTGCACCATTCTTGCAACTTTTCTGAGTTTGAGATTATTTCCAAATAAAAAGCTGAAGAATGTATATTCAAATTCCACTTTTGTAAAGAAGGTACATATGTAGGTTTTGGTCTTACAGACATATACTTTAATATATGCAAAATGTTGTGTGTGCAGTAATGTTCATTGATGCACTGTAGCAAAAGATAGTATATAGTAAGAACTGGATTAAGCAGAAGCTTGTTTTTATTACTGCTACTGATCTGTTCTTCATTACACAGGCTGTAGCAAGATTACAGTGCCCAGTGGGTTTAGGAGGGGATCCTCATGGGATGGGAAGAGCTTCTCCTGAGTAGGCTATTAGTGTGGGGTTTGGGGTGCTCCATAACAAAGTGTCAAAACTGAGTATAGTTCTCAAAATCAAATGCATAAAAACTGAATTTGCTCTTCCCTTTGTTTATTAGCTAACTTGTACACTTTATTTTGAATGTACATTTCAAAATTTTATCTTAGAAATCATCCTTAAGAGAAGGGAAGGGATCTTGTACAAGTGGTTCTGAATTCTAGCTGCATATTACAAAGGGAACGTTTTTTTTCATTTGTTTTTTTTTTTTGAAGTTCGATTTGCCAACATATACTATAACTCCCAGTGCTCATCCCATCAAGTGCCCTCCTCAGTGCCTATCACCCATTTACCCCAACCCCCACCCCCACCCTCCCCTTCTGCAACCCTTTGTTTTCCAGAGTTAGGAGTCTCTCATGGTTTGTCTGTCTCTCTAATTTTTCCCACTCAATACCCTCCTACAAAGAGAGCTTTAAACAATGCCCGTTCCTGGGCCCCACACCCAGAGATTCTAATTTAATTGGTTTGAAGTTGGGTCTGGGTATCACCATATTTTTTTTTAAAGATTTTATTTATTTATTTATTTATTTATTTATTTATTTATTTATTTATGAGAGATTGAAGGCAGGTTTGGGGAGAGGAGCAGAAGGGAGAGGAGAGAAAGCGGGAAAGCATCTGAAGCAGACCATGCCCTGAACTTGGAGCCCTAAGCAGGGCTTGATCTCATGACCCTGAGATCACAACCTGAGTTGAAACCAAGAGTCCAATGCTTAACTGACTGAGCCACCCAGATGCCTCTGGGTGTCACCCTTTTTTTAGAAGTTCTAATGTACACCAAGGATGGGGAACCATCTTCTGTCACCTTGACAGTGAAAGGTATACATCCAGTTTCCAGAACTCTATAAATGGGCTCTTTAGGATGGGTAAATCACTTCTTATCAGACATCATTCATTCTAACTACAACCATGCAAATTTTCATGACGTCTATGTGCCATCTACACTATTATTAAATATTATTCTTCCAATTGACCCTGTTTTACTTAATTTTATTGTGAAAAGAACTTTTTAAAAAAGGATATATTACTGCTTTGTATGGAAGATCAAGATGGCTTGCCATAGAAAGATCGTGAAGGTAAAAATTAATACTCAAATTCCTCCCAAATATTATTACATATTTTTTAAATTTGAAAATTCAATAAAACAATAAAAAATTAAAATAGTCTAAACCATTTGAACAAAAAAAATGTACATCTGAAATGTAGTTTCCCCATGGGATTAAAACTATAAGCTGCCAATCATAAAGGGCATAATTTAGTTAGATTTTATTTAGGTTAGGATGAAAATGAGTTTCTAGGCCAGTGAAATGATTGGATTTTTTTAATAGTTACCATTAGCAAGTTCGGAGAGACCCTACCAATGTGTACAAAACTAGAAAGGACATAAAGGACTATTTGAGAATTAATTTCTATTCCAAATGCAAGAGTTTTTTGGTCAATGAAATACAGTTTCTGGAAGTAATTGTAAGAGTTCCAGGTGCTACTATTAAGGATTACTACTATGAGGAGGTATACAATATATATACACTACAGAGGGTTATGTATTCACTTAGGACATGTTTGTATTTAAAACAAGTTTCTCAACCTCAGCCATATTAACATTTTGAGCTGAGTAATTATTCATCATGAGGGCTGTCCTGTACATTATAGAGTGTTTAGCAGCATCTCTTTCTTCTACTCACTAGATGCCCATAGCATCGACCTCCCAACCCAAGATATGACATCAAAAATGTTTCTATCCATTGCCAGATATCCCTTGGTGTGGGGAGAGGAGGATTGGAAAATCTTCCCTTGTTGATGATCACTACTGTAAAAGTCAGGATGCCTCCTTTGGAGAGGCAATTTATTTCTAGTAAATTATCCTGAAGTAACCAGAAATGTGCATAAACTATTAGAGTTATTCTTCCCCCTTAAACCACAATATTATTTATAATATCTAGAAATGGAAAATCACAATAATGTCCAACAATAAGGAATTGCTCAAAATACTTATGGCACAGCCATATGATGGAGTACCCTATGGAAATTACACAGCAGCGGTAGATTCACTGTCAGAATGTTCAGCACTGACCAACTACATTTCCAGCCTCCCCAAGAGTTAGGTGGAAGCCAGGTGGCCAGAGAGGCCACTGATAATAGAGTGGGAGGAAATGTGTGATATTCAGTGATAAACACAGGATTGTCTTTACCTGAGGGAGCTCACAGTCTTGCCATGTGTCAGAAGGATGTGCAGGTAAGATAGTCTTCATACAAAGGGTAAAAAATAAAATTAAGTAAAATAAAAATAAAATAAAATAAAATAAGCTCCTAAACACCTAAAGGAGAAAATTCTAAATCCTAAACCTGAAGGGATAGAAATAACTGGGCATACCTTTCATGTACCTTGGATAGAGCATATTTTGTACAATTTAGTTGGTACAAACGAAGATTAAAAATACAGAGCTCCAGGATGTTCTGTCACGGTTGAACAAACCCAGTTGTGAACATGGTTTTGTTGAAGGAGATTTCATTAGATTGCATAAAAGTGCCACCCCTGTTTAGGACTAGATGTTTGTAATCTTTCTGCTCTATTTGCTGCATGAACATTCATTATTTTAGATCAAAGAAAACAGAGGAAACCACTCACACTCCCCCAGTGTCTCTCTCATTAAATTTAATTATTTTCCCAGTTCAGTCCTCTTTGTTCACAATTGTGTCCAGTGAGAGAAACAGGTCTTAGGAAACCCAATTATGTCTGAGGCAGTTTCAGAATCAGATAAAAGGGCTGGGGGCTGGAGCTTAAGAAAGGCCTGGTAGGAAATAACTCACATTTCTAACGACCTGCCATATTAAGAATTCTCCTCCTCGGGATTAGTTTTGAAAGCACTTTGCCTTAAATATAGGCATTTTCTAGTTTTAATTTCTAAAACTGAAAAGAATGTATTTCATTCAGAAAGGAATGGAACTGTTTTCAGTATTTCTTTATAGCACATGAGTTTAATTACAACATCGGGCAATAAAGGGATCACAATGTATTCTGCAAAGTATTTTGGTAATATTGTGCAGCTACGGATTTCACTTGTTTTATTTAATGAACCTGTAATATACATATAAATGATTCCTTCAAACAGAGGATTTGATTCCCAGTTCACTGGGGAATGAATATACTGGTTATTGTCAATGCATAAACCATGCCCAATTAAATGTTTCAGTAGAAATAATCTCATCAAAATGAAGACCTGACAGCACAGCTTAATGTAATTTATTTTACTTCTCATTTGTTAATAGAAAATAAGAGCTTTGTGTTCTAAAGCCAAATATAATGTGTTTTAAGTTTCAAAGGAGTGCTAAAAATGAAAAATTAGTGCTATGTCTCATTCACAGACTCATCTTGACAGGACAAGAGAGTGTCAACATCATACAAAATCTGTAGAGTCCAAGGAAGGCTCTGGAGTATGGCATTCTATGTCTCCAACCACGGCCTCTCAGTGCTTGTTATAGCTACATGCATCATGGTGCTGTTCATCTTTACCTGGAAAACAGTGACAACCTCCCTCCCCTAGGATGCGGGGTGGCACAGCAGTTGCTGTGAAGGCTTTGGAAGATGCTTGTGCAAAACCTTCCTCAAAGAAAGGAAGAATGGTCTGGTTCTGATTCTTGTTTCCTACAGTGTTCAGGCATCTGAACAGGACCTCAGGAAAGTGGGGGCTGACCCTGAGCGGGAGGGGGGACTCTCCAGGGTGCTGAAAGCATGAGCAGGACTGAATCACAAATGATTGAGTCCCCCTCCAAATTCATATGTTGAAACCTAATCTCCAGTGCAATAATGTTAGTAGATAGGAGCTTTGGAAGGTGATTAGGTTGTGAAGGTGAAGCTCTCATGAATGGGATTAGGGAAAAGAGACCTCAAAGAGCTCCCCTGCCTTCTTCTACTATCATATGAGGACACAGGGAGAAGACTGCTGTGTCTGAACCAGGAAGCAGGTACTCACCAGACACTAAATCTGCCAGCACCTCGATTTTGGACTTCAAAGCCTCCAGAACTGTGAGAAATATATGTGTGTTGTATAAGCCACCCCAGTCTATGGCATTTTTAAAATAGCAGTCCAAATGTACTAAGACAGTCTAAATGTATAGTATGACTGTTAGCAAGTAAAGTTGGTTTTACTACTTTCAGTTATAAGTATTGGCTCATTTTTGCTATAAAATATTATATCTTCAGTGTAGAAAATGTAAATCATATGATTTAAGCAAAATAAAGGAAAATTTTAAAGGTCACTATCACTTCAAAGAAATAATCATTGTCAATATGGTGGAGTTGTCTTTCCAGATTTTGTCCTGGGTATGCATTTAAAGATCATTCCCGGTTTAATTTTTAAACTCAGTAACAACTCAACATCTTTCTATATTACTATGGCATGCATCCACATAGCTTTTCATTGCTGCATACTCTTCTGTTGTCTAGATATAACTTTATTTCTTTATTTAATTATTTATGTATAACAAGCTTTAGTTCACTTTATTTTTCTTGTATAAAACTATGTAGTAGCCACAGCTAGGTCCCAGGTCCTCTGCACCCTAGGTCCTCTGCACATACTCTAGGTCCTCTGCACACAGGCTCTAGTGTGGGTCTTTACAAGATGGTCAGTGAATTCCTGATAGGGAGACTTGGTGAACACCATCACTTACCAGCGGTCAGGGGTGAGATAGCTGTAGGTCTTGGAGATCGCATCAAAATTAGCCTTGGCAAAATTCCCTGGGGTGGTAGTGCAGCCCCTGGCTGAGGTGTAGCCATCAATACTAGCCATCATCAGTAGCTTCTTGGGCACAGGGGTTGAGACAATGCCAGTGCCTCTGGGGGCAGGGATGATATGCACCAGCACAGAGCCACAGTGGCCAGTCACCTTGCATGGGACAGTGTAGAGCTTGCCAATCTTGTTCCCCCAGTAGCCTCACTGCATGTGGATGATGGAAAGCTTGGCCAGGATAATGGCCCCATGGATGGCAATGGCTACCTCCTTGGAGCACTTGACACCCAGACCAGCGTGTCCCATGTAATCACCGAAGGCAACAAATGCCTTGAACCTGATCCACTGGCCAGCATAGGTCTGTTTTTGCACAGGAATGATTTTCAAAACGTCATCATTGAGGGATGCCCCCAGAAAGAAGTCAAGGATCTCAGATTCCTTGATGGGCAGAGAGAAGAGATAGATCTCCTCCAGAGAACTGATCTTCATATCCTTGACCTGGTGGCCCAGCTTGGTGACGGGGATCCACTCCCTGTCCTCCACCTTGCCTCCACAAGCTCCCCCGCCTCAGCTTTGGCCCTGACCACTGTCATGGCTCCAGCCCCAGATGCCACTGATGAAAACTCCACAGAAGCCACTATGGCCTCTCATTCCAGGTCTCTGGGGCCTCTCGGCCCTCCCACAGCATCACTGTCATCTGTCATTTGGTGTTCTCTTGAAGAACACATAATTTATTTAAACAAGATGATTGACATTTAGTTTTTTCCATTTTATTCTATTAAATGCTATCCCACAAAAAAAACATTCTTGTATTCATATATTTGTATGCTCGTTTATTTCCTTAAGATAAATCTGAGAATTAGAACTGGTATACCAAAGAAATGCAAACTTTTTTAATGCTTTTGACACACTGCTAAAGTGCCTCCTGTGGTGAGCAGCTTCTAAAATGGACCCAGTGAAAAATAAATAAATAAAATGGACCCAGTGATCCTCAGTTCTGGTTTCATGACCTCAAATGTGTGGACTTGAGTGTGTGCTAGAATGATGTCTCCAACCAACAATCAGAGAGGATCAGAGACCTGTTTCCAGGAGGGAAGTGGATCCTCCCCTGATTGAAATCTGTGCCCTAACTTAACCCTTTAATTGCAGTCTTGGGAGAGATCCTGAAGTAGAAGACCCAATTAAGCTGCACCCAGAGACTTAACTCATGGAACATGTGAGATAATAATGTTTTTTACTTTAAGTTTTGGGCAACTTAAATATATCCCCCCAGCACTCCAAAGATTATTCTAATTGAGAACACACTAGATTCCAATAGCATTCCTTGATGTAACAGCCAAAATGTCTCCAGGTATCACTGAATGTCCTTTGTGAGAAAAATCATCCCTAGCTAAAAACCATGGCTCTACACCCAAAGTGACTGGAAAAGACATTTATATGCAAAGCATATTCTAGGCATTCTTTAAAAAAAAAAGAAGAAGAAACAAAGGAAGGGAAGGGTGGGAAGAGGGGAGGGAAGAAGGAAAGGAGGGAGGGGGAGAGAGAAAGAAAGAAAGAGAAAGAAATAAAGAAGAAAGATAGATCAACCTAGGCCAATCTCTCAAGGAACTCACATTTCAAATAAGACACTACAGAGAAAAAAAAAGACACTAAAATACATAAAAATACACAAAATGCTTGACATTATGGAATTGCATTCCACATTCAAAAGAAAACTAAGACCAGATTTCAACTCTTCTTTATCCAAAAGAAAGACAAATCTTAAACTAATATCTTTCATATGAACACAAGTTGAGAGGACAAGATCATTTCTAGTTTCTATTTACTTTGCAAATTGGTTAAAAATGCAGGACTAGTGGAGAGAACCAGGTGTCCAATGGTAGTAATTCCACTAACAGTGACTTTGAAAAAAACAACATAAATATTTTGAACTTTTGTGTCCTCTAAAATATCATTCATCTTCCAGGACTATCCAAATGGTAGGGAATGTGGAACTATATTATACAGTCAGGATTGTCTTCTCAAGGGAATGAAGTTTTATTTACTTATTTTTATCTTTCTATTAGCTCAGCATATATATTTGGAAGGCTCTAATTTTATTTAAGGGCATACAGAGAAGTGAGACACTATTAAAGATGGTTATAGGATCCAGAGAGAAAGGCCTCTGAGACAGAACATCTTGGTGGGATGGGCTGTGATTCTAGTGCACAATTGAATTATGCTACCAATTTCACTCAGTTTGACACAGAAATGGTCAGACACTGAGAGGCCTTGGGCAATACTTAGACGAAAAGAGTTAAAGAACTGTCTGATGAACGGGGCTGGCTTCATGGGTGTGCAACAACCTTGACTCTGAAGGGCCCTTTGCTTGGTGTAATGCTCTTTGACTACCATCTTGAAACTCATACTTTTTAAACAGGAGTCCCTGCATTTCCATATTGCACAGGGCCCTGCAAATTATATAGGTAGTCTGCTGATGAGGGATGTTTTCTCAGGGGTAGTTACAAGTTACAAGTTACAGGAATCCATTCACTTCATCTGAAATTGTCCCTCCCCCTGCCACCCTAATAGTAAGCATTCCTATCTCTGAAGTTCTTGCTTGAACACTGATAATAGTATATCTACTGGGCACTTGGCATGTATCAGGCACTAGGCACTTTCTATGATTATATAGGTTCATATTTACAGCATCTCAGTAAGGGTTCTATTATTATGTCCATTTTACAGATGTGAGAATAGTTAAGAGATGTGCCCAGGGTCACACAGCTCTTAAGCGGAGAAGCCAGCATTCAATCCCGTGTCATCTGTTCCCATAGCCCCACCTCTGTCCATGCTATACTGCCTCCACTAGCAGCTTCTCTGAGATCTAAATGGGTAAAATGCATACTTCACACAGCATGCTGCCCGGCATCTAAATATGGCAAGTGCAGGACAATTTTATGGGCCAAAGATATTGGTCATCCTTGACTCCTTTTCTCTTTTTCTTATACTTCACACTCAATTCAACATCTGTGAGTTCTATTTTTAAAATTCCGGTGTTTGATTTCTCATGACCTTCCCCAATATCCACTCCGGTCTAACCCATTGCCATTCCTTCCCTGGATAACATGTTTTTGTGGAACACGAGAGCATATTTAAAATGTAAGTGAAAAAAAAATGTGAATGGGATCACGACTACCCTCTGTGCCATAGGTTCCCATTTCACTCAGTATAAAATCCTTCCTGTGTGCGGCCCATGTGGCCTAATCTCCCACCATTGTTTCCCTTGCTTATTCTGCTTTAATCTCACTGGCCTTTACGTTGTCCCTCAGAACAAAACAAAAGCACCCAAACTTTCTCATCCCGGGTCTCTACATGGCACACTCAATTGCTTACTTAATGCATGTCTCTGCTCAGATGTCCCTTACTACAAATGCTTTTTTCTGACAACTCATCTAGAATAGAATCCTTCTCCTGTGACACTGTGTCTCCTTACCCTGCTTTATTTTTTATTTTTCTCCTTAGCACATATGTTTATAAGTGGGCCAAAGATGTCCTCTGTGTGTTGACCTCTAGGTTGTCTATTTTATCACCGCAGGTTGAGCCCTGTTAGCTCAAAAGCCTGCCTGAGCCAAACTCAAATTTTTATACATACGATTATTTTAAAAATAGCCCAGCCAAACAGATTTCCAGCCATTTGGAGCCTGCCTGCTTTGTATACCCCTTAAAGCTGCACCCAACATTTGTTGCTCATTGATAAGATAGGGCACTATAATTAGAAGGCCCCACGCCACTACTGCCCTTTGGAATTCTCTGACCCAGAGACTTGCCACCATGCTGCTGAATGACATCACCCAGACACAGAAGCCCCCTTTCAGACACCCCCTTCCCTGGGGCATCCTTTGCCCTCCTCTCCTTCGGGATACATGAACCCCTTACTACAAATCTCTGGGTGGTCTCATGCTATGAGGAAACTCCCTTCTCAGGCAACCCCCATCAAGTGCCTCCCAATAAAGCTTATTGTGTATTCCTGCCTCTCTCACGGTTATCTTTCCCAAATTCCTCTAACTCAACCCCTACAACCTACCACCTTTATGTATTCTCTGTCCTCTTTTAATGGAACGCAAGTCTTAAAGAGGAGGGCTTTTGTTCTGTCAAGGTGATGTGCCCCTCCACACCTGCAACATGTCTCCACATTACTAGTAGACATTCAGTACGTATTTGTTGAAGTTGCAAATGAATGCATGAGTCATCACTGTTCTTTGTTTCCTTTCCACCCAGTCACATTCTTTTATACTCGTGTATCATCACCCTCTAACAATAAATTCTCTTTCACAAGATAGGACATACCAGAATATTTAGTGGTGAAAGATAAGGGAACTTGCAATAGAGGAACCATTCCCAGATACAGGAAACTAGACCCAGGTCTCACTACATCCACTTCTGAGATTTCCATACTCTACCTTGCCACTCCTGGCAATACTTCCTTCCTTAAAGTTAGGAGTTGGCAAAAGAGAACTGGAAGCTGTTAGCTCACAAAACTTCTGTCCACTTCTCTGTGACTTCAGCCTCAACACCCGCACACTGCCTCTCACCAGTATTTATATGAAGACAGACAGGCATCATCCTTTTAGAAGAGAACAAAATAATCCACCTGTTATAAGAGAAATGGATAGATTGGTGGTGAATTTAAGGTCCCTACCTATAATATTTGCTGGCAGGCATTCAGGCATTCCTAACTGCTTTAGGGACCATGTTAAATTTTACTGTGTATTTGTTGGTAAAGCAGGAGAGAAATTTCCTATACTACTCAATATAATCTGATACCCCTTTCAGAAGAATGCAGTTGTAACTGTGGTTTACTTGGGCAGGCACTTTGCATTGGCCCACATCTGGCCTTTTTTAACAATTCACTCCCAGGGCACACTCTTGACTCTGTCATCACTTTGAACTATTCTACCAATGACATCTCAAATTCTAACCCAGATATCTCCTACTTATCCACTGAATCCTGCCATTTCTCCCACTCTGACAACTTCTTTTTTTTTTTTAATTAACTTTTATTGGTGTTCAATTTACCAACATACAGAAAAACACCCAGTGCTCATCCCGTCAAGTGTCCACCTCAGTGCCCGTCACCCATTCCCCTCCAACACCCGCCCTCCTCCCCTTCCACCACCCCTAGTTCGTTTCCCAGAGTTAGGAGTCTTTATGTTCTGCCACTCTGACAACTTCTACTAAGCCTCTTTTCCTTGTCAAGACCTCCAGTTCCTTCCCCCCTCCTGGTGTACTTGGAACACAGGATCACTCCCTATCATCACTTCCTTGACTCACACATCAATTTTCTTCCATTTCTTCCTCTACCCCTCCTCCAGTCCTGCACTACACTACTCTCTGCCCAACCATCTTACCTTTTCTCTCTTTTCCTGGATCCCATCTACTCTATGAGTGACATCAACATAAATGGACTGTTCTCTCTTCTGGACTGCTTGCTACCGACACGCCAACAACCCCCTGTAGCAACGTGGTAAACTCCATCACTTCCTTCATGTCTGTAAGAACAACAAGGACTTCCCTGAACACTTGATTTGGAATTTAAGTCACAGCTTCCTCATAGCTCCCCTCAACATCTGATAGCCCTCATCCTGAACTATTATTTCCATATCATGTGTCACCTTTTAGCATTCCATCTCTTTTACTAATGAATTATATTCACTTTTAATTTTCAGTCCCCCTCCCCAACTAGAACATTTCTCAAGGGCAGGGATTTTTTTTCTACACGGTTTACTGATGTATCCCTAACTCTTGAAGCAGGTCACCACATAATAGATGCTCAATATATAGTTCTTAAATTCATAAGTGAGTGAACAATTAGTTTCCAAGATCACATGGACCCATGTGGAAGACTCAGCCAACTGGCCTCTCCCTCTGTAATTTTCTTTTTCTGCAAATGTGCCTTACCCTTACTATTCTCTTCCTAATTTTTGGACATGACATCTATATCTATTTCATAATGAAAATATGGAGGGAAATTGGTCCCAGGTCTCCCAAATTCCCTTCCTTCTGCTCACGTAACCTTCTCTCCTTTCTCAGAAGGAGAGCTATGTGTCCTTCCTTTTTTCAAAGTCTGACTCTTCATCTGTACTCTCTACCTTGGGCCCTCCCAAGCCTTTTAGAAAGGCAGGGTTTGCTCAGTCAATGCTCTGACCAATTTGTGGAGTTTGCACCTCTTTTCCGTGAGAAGAACTGAGAAAGAGAGAGAAGATGTCTTGTACTTTGGGGTTAGGGAAGAAAGCTCTAAAGAAGTGGGCAGTGCTGCGGGGCTCAGAATTCATGTAACCGAGGCAGGATCCCTGAACCCAGCTAGGATTGGGAAGCCTGCCTTGAGGAGGGTGCATAGACTGGAGTTTGCATAGCAGGATAGCTGAGAGGAAGATGCTCAGCTCAGAGAGAGACCTCTGAATGCAGCGAGTCAGGAGAGGCTCCAGACAAAGGGAAAGGCAGGACCCCCATCTTCAAACCTCTTTTATTCCTAATGTGCAATTGCACAAGAGTAGGGGCAGAGGTCCTACCCACCCCCACTCCATCCTAGTCCCCAAGGTCAGGGATAGGGAGGGCCGCCGGGAAATCAGTGCCACCTTGTGGCCACACAGCAACAGCTGCAGAGCCTAGGATGTCCTTGTAGAGAGTTGGCTGTTCCTTCCTTCTCTTTGCTTCCCACCACTGTACCAGGCTTGGTAACCACGGGTTTGAGTAACTCCTGGAGAGTTTAGTTTAATCACTAGAGGACTTAAGGGGAGAACCTGGAAAAGAAGAAAGGCCTTATTGTAGTAGCCAAATAGAGACTTCAGCCATTTTGACTATTGAAGGGGATGGGACATTTTGTACCAGTTGCCCTGGTAACAAATAGCACAATTCATAGTTCCTCCTCTCTCTTCATCTGTAGGTTCTCCTTCCCACCAGTTCCTTCCATCCCTCCTACCATGAACATAAGCCAATTCCTTCTATTCTAAAAAAAAAAAAAAAGGAAAAAAAATAGATTCAAATGGCTATCACAAAATCACTGTCTTGTCTCCTTTTTAAAAACAAAATTATGGTAAAATGTGCATAACATAAAATTTACTATTTTACCATGTTTAGGTAGAGTTCTGTGGCATTAAGTACATTTGCATTGTTCTGCAACCATCACCACTATCCAGCTCCAAAACATTTTTGTCCTTCCAAACTGAAACTCAGTACCCATTAAACACTAACTACCCATTCCTCCCTTCCCCATGCCCCAGCAACCTCCATTCTATTAGGTCTCTAGGAATATGACTGCCCTAGGTGCCACATGTAAGTGAAGTCATACAGTATCTGTTCTTCTGTGACTGGATTGTTTCACTTAGCATAATGTCTGCAAGGTTCATTCATGTTTAGCTTGTGTTTAAATGTCATTCCTTTTTAAGGCTGAACAAAACTCCATTTTTTAAAAAAGATTTTATTTATTTATTCATGAGAGACACACAGAGAGAAGCAGAGACACAGGCAGAGGGAGAAGCAGGCTCCATGCAGGGGGCCTGATGCAGGACTCAATCCCAGGTCTCCAGGATCACGCCCTGGGCTGAAGGCAGGTGCTAAACCGCTGAGCCACCCAGGCTGCCCAACAAAACTCCATTTTATGTATACACTACATTTGTCCATCCATTGCTAGACATTTGGATTGTTTCCACCCTTTGATTATTATGAATAATGGTGCTCTGTACATGGGTATACAAATATCTGTCCAAGGCATTACTTTCAATTCTTTGGGGTATATACTCAGAAATGGAAATTATAGTTAGAGACATAATAAATCTATGTTCAATTTTGGGGGGAGCCACTGCAGTGGCTGCAGTATTGAACATTCCTGACAGCAGTGCGCTAGGGTTTCCATTTCTCCACATTCATGTCAATGCTTGTTATTTTCTTTCTTTTAAAATAATAGCTATCCTACAGTGTAAAGTGGTATTGCCTCCTTTTATACTTTAAAGTTGAAACTTCAAAACAAAGTCTACATGAATTGTCTACACCCCCTCCTTGCCATTCACTTGCTATAGTCTGGACTCTGCCCTCACTGCTGGGCTCCATATGCCCATCCCTAAAACCATCTTGCGCTTGGATAACATCAGCCTCTGGTTTCTTCTCCCTTACCTGACCTCTCTATTGATTTGGCAGTTTTGATCATTCTCTTTGTTATAATTCTTCCCTTGGCTCCTGCAATCTCCAATACAATACCATTTTTCCTTTTGTCCCCCACCCCTGTAGACTTCTTTCTCTAAATTCCCTTACTCGTTAACTTTGGCATCACTATCCAACTACCCTTCCAAACTAGAAACAGAATATAGATGCATATTCAATTGCTCATCAAGATGATTCTATCCACAAAATTCCTTTGAAATCAGAACCTTTCTTCCTATATTTGCAAAGTAAATGGGCTCTTTCAGACTTCCCTGAGTCCATCTTGATTGGGCCCAAACTTCTCAAATGGTCTCCACGTGCCCAATCTCATTTCACTGTGTTTACTTACCTGCTGCAGGAGGTATCTGTGCAGAAGAATCTCATAATTTCATGACTTGAAAACCCTTCTGTAGTTCCTTCGTGGCAGAAGCTGCCAAGGCACACACAGCTATCGAAAACCTGACTCTACTTTCCACCTCATTTCTAGTTACTCCACTCTGTGCCACCCGCATCTCAGCTATCACGATTCCCCCAGCTTGCTATGATTACTGTTCCTTTGCTCCTGTTCATCACTGTCTAGAATAATCATCTTTGGTTCTCCATTTGATGAGCTCTTATTCATGAATATTGCCTAATCTGAGAAGTCTTCCTGGGTTTTCTCAGAGTTATTCACAGTTTCCTCTGAGGAAGTCAAAATTGTCCCTTAAACAGAAATGGATTTATTCATTTAACAAGTGCTTATGAGTTAGTCCTACTATATGCTAAGCATGTTCTAGGTACTACCATTATGATACAGATGAAGCATTTTTCCTCAACTAGCTTGCACAGTAATAGGGGTGGAGGGACATCTAGAAAATAAACAAATAAATACATAATACGCTAGACAGTGAGAAGTGATATGGAGGAAAAAGAAAAAGCAGAGTGCTGGTAATGTGAATGTGGCTATTTTATACAGGGGGAAAGCCTCCCTGATAAGCCTAATGGAAGAGCAGAAACCATGCACATAGATTTTGGGGCCAGAGCATCTTGGGCAGAGGCAACAGCAAGAGCCACAGTCTACGTAGCACAAGTATGTTTGTCATGTTCATCAGGGCTAGGGTGGCTAGAGTGGAGTTTATGAAGGGAAAAAGGTAAAGCCAAGGAGACATGCTCTAGGTCACTTATCACAAAGAGCTGAAAGTCAGTCCCAAGTCTGATTCCAAAGCTTATACTCTGCATGACATGGTGGCCATTTGACCTATCGATCATTCAAACATCAATGAAAATTAGGGGCCTACTGCATGGCAGGTTGTATTTTTTTTATAATAAATTTATTTTTTATTGGTGCTCAATTTGCCAACTTACAGAATAACACCCAGTGCTCATCCCGTCAAGTGCCCCCCTCAGTGCCCATCACTCATTCACCCCCACCCCCCTCCCTCCTCCCCTTCCACCACCCCTAGTTCGTTTCCCAGAGTTAGGAGTCTTTATGTTCTGTCTCCCTTTCTGATATTTCCCACACACTTCTTCTCCCTTCCCTAGCAGGTTGTATTTTAAATGTTGAAGATACACAGATGAAAAAAATATAGTGCTTTCTTTCAAGAAGCCTCGCATAGGAAGGTGGATATGCATACACATTCGTGTGGCATGGTTTTAGTTAACAAGGTCACAGTTCATCCAGTGATTGCACAGAGGTAAATTCTACTGGGTATATTCAGGAAGTGCTTCATGGAGGGCTCAGTGCCTAGGCTGATCTTGAACAAGATTCAGGGACTTCTTGAAATATTAATTACACTGTCACTGTGATTATCGCTTTAGGCCTATGGATTCATTTCCCGGACTGCCTTAACAAACTACCATAGACTGGGCAACTTAAGACAACCACTAATGAGTGGTTTAAAATTTATTGTCTCATGGCCCTGAAGGTTAGAAGTCTGAAATCAAGAAAGGCCATGCTCTGTCTTAACCTCTAAGGTAGCTTACTTTCTTCTATCTTCTGGCTTCTAGTGGTTGCTGGCAGTCCTGAGCATTTCTTGACTTACAGATGTATCATTTCAATTTCTGCCACTGTCTTTACTTGGCCTTCTCCCCTGTTTGTGTCTGTGTCTTTCATGTCTGTCTCCTTGTAAAGACACCAGTCATTGGATTTGGGGTCCATCCTACTCCAGTATGATTTCATCTTAACTGATCATATCTGCAGAAACTCTATTTTCAAATAATATCACATTCACAGGTTCCAGTGGTGAGGACTTCAACATGTATTTTAGAGGGGCAACACAATTCAATTGATAGCAGCCCGCATGGTTTGGTATTTTTTACAGTAATGAGTATGCATTACTTTTAAAATCTGAAAACATATTTCCATTAAAAACAACATGAGAGATCTTTTTTTTAACCTATTGGATTAGTATAGATTAAAAAGAATGCTGATAACAATTAATGATAAGCTAGTGTAGAATAAGAACTCTCATACACTGAGGAAAGAATATAGATTGATTTAATTGTGAAAGGTAGTGTGGAAATAAGCTGTAAAATTTTAAATTTTAAGTGAGCCATACATATCCTTTAATAAGAAATATCACTTCTGAAAATTTAAATTATTAAAATAGATAAATGCTCAAAAGGATGTAAAAGGATATTCACTATACTGTAGTTTTATGAAACAAGTGAAAAAGTAGAATCTAATTAAAATCGTTATTTTTTGAAGAAGGTTATCATTTTTTTTTAAATATTTTATTTCTTTATGATAGCCACAGAGAGAGAGAGAGGCACACACAGGCAGAGGGAGAAGCAGGCTCCATGCACCGGGAGCCCGATGTGGGATTCGATCCCGGGTCTCCAGGATCGCGCCCTGGGCCAAAGTCAGGCGCCAAACCACTGCGCCACCCAGGGATCCCCTGAAGAAGGTTATCAAACAGCATTTTGCTAAGAGAGGAGATGTATGGTGTGTGGGGGGGCATAGGTGTGGGTGTGTGGGTGTTTACAGAGAAAATGGTATAGAAGGGTAAGGATCAGGATACAAATATGCATTGGTGTGCAGTGACTAAATCTTAACAGTGGGGTGAGAGAAAGGAGGGTCCAAATAACCTGATCCTTACCTAAAATCATTCTGTGATTGACTTTCCCTATGCCACCCCACCCATGCAGGTCCTGCTCCAGAAGGCTGATGTTGGTCTTTCTCCAGTGGTTCTCTACCCACCCACCATGGCTTGGCTACAAAGCTAGGATGGGACAATGCTTACCCACTCTGGTTCTAGGTTTGTTTCTGGGTGGCGGGTTTTTAGGTAATCTTTATTTCTTTATTACACTTCTCCATACATTTTGACTTTTTTTTTTTTGCAACAAATATGTGCTATTTTTATAATAAGAAAAGCATTATAGTCTTTTGGGAAAAAGAGATGGGTAGGTGTTTACCAGGCAGATGGCTGGGGACAGGTGGGGGAGGGCATTCCAGGCAAGGGAACAGCAGAAGCACAGATGGGTTGGAGGAACAGAGAAAATAGGGTGACATTTTAAGTAAAGTGCAAGTCCATCCACACGATTAGAGTTTAGGGGATTACAATGAGGAAAGAGGGATGGGGAAATCAGGACAGGTAAGATCTGGGAGGCCTTGCCCCGCAGAGTCTGCCTTTTAACATAGGTCGTAGGGAAGAAGGATTTTAAAGAGGATAGAGAACTGATCAGATATTGCTTTAGGAACAAGTCTCAGGTGTATGAGTTGGCTCAGATGGATATGGAGGGAGAGCTTGGTGAGACTGGGGGCAGGTGGGGAGGCTACTGCAGTGGTCCAGGCCATACTGAGGGCCTGAGACAGGGAGAACAGGTAGGGAGGAGTAAGTGTATAGAAGAGGTACTAAGAGGGGAAATCAACAGAACCAAGCAATTGCTAGTCTGTTGATTGGGTTTGATTGACTGAGTGGATGGCAGTGTTAATCACTGAAGTAGAGAGTGGAGGAGGGGAGGGAGCAGATTTATGGAGAAAGTCCACGAGTTCACTTTGGGACATGTCGGGTTCTGGGTTCCTGGGAGTCATCCAAGGAAAGAGCAGTTGGGTGATCACCCGTGCAGGTGAAGAGTTCATGAGGGAACTCCAGGCTGAAGATAGACACGTGAGGAGCACAGAACACATGGGAGTGGCTGAGAGTATGGAATACCCAAGAAGACCAGGTGCCATGAGGAGAGACCTCAGGGCAAAATCCTAAAGTGATACAGTTGGAGTTCTTCAGTTGCAAAGAATAGAAAAACCAAATCTAATAAACATAAAGAATAGAGAACAAAAGAGCTTATTGGAAGCCTGCTGAGTGGGTCACAGAATGAATAACTGAATAAGTGGGCCTCAAGATGGACAGGAAAGAAAGGAGCTCCTGGGCCTTGGGACAGAATCTGTGGCCCACTGACTTTGCTACACAAGAATATCATGGACTAGTAGCTGAGACAACAAACATGTAGTTCTCACAGTTCTGAAGGCTGGGGAGTCCTAGGTCAGGGGACTGGCATGGTTGGGCTCCACCAAGAGCTCTGTCCTTGCTTCCTCACATGGAGGACAAAAAAGGAGGAAGTAGATGCTCCCTTCTCTCATATAAGGGAGGGAGGTGTCTTTTCTTAGAAAAGTACTCATCCACAGGGAAGCCTGGAACTCCCCTGCACAGCCAGAAGCTGATGTCCAGAGGCAAAATTTCTTCTTTGTTCAGGGTAGTCTTGGCCTAGATTTCAAGGCCTTTCAACCGACTGAATCAGGGCCACCCAGACGCTCTAGGATAATCTCTCTTACTTAAAGTCAACTGGTTGTAGCTTTCATCACAAAAGACCTTTATCATAACACCTAGACTAGTGTTTGGTTGAATAACTGGGGGGGGCTGTAGCCCTACTAAGTTCATACATCAGAAAGATCATGGCAAGCATGTTCTAAATATTTAATATACTCTAAACATTATTCTAAATATTTTAGCTAGAACATTCTTATGGGATTCTCTGCTTAGCCCATTTTTGCAGATGAAGGAATTAAAACTGTGAAGGAGTCAACAACTTGGCTAACATTTTGCACTAGTAAAAGTGGAACTGGAGTTTGACCCAGGTAGTCAGACTGCTCAACGAACCAGCTGAACCATTGCCCTGCTGTCTTGTTGGAACAGAAGAGGATTAAGGCCTTGAGAGCAGAGAGCAGCTACACTTACTTGTGTATGCTTAGCACCTCACCTGGAAAATAATAGGGACCCAATTGTTGAATTAACTAGTTAGGATATAAGATTTAAAATAGTCTGTGTATACTCGAGGGAAGATCAATAAAATCTATTTAATGGGTGCCTCAAACTGCAAACTCCTGAAAACAATTTTCTTAATTTCTATTTAAGTGTTCTTTGGTTATCTAAAGAAATTAAGCAGTTATTTAGTTCAGAGCTGAAGATTTTAAGTAAAATACTTCAAGCGAGTTTTTTTTTCTAAATTGCCCCTTTAATTTTCTACAATGTGGTTTTATCCCTTTATGCATGATATGAAGCCAAATTCCAGATTTAATTAAAACTCAATACTTTTATGAGAATACAGAAGGTATTTTCTTCATGAGTTCTTTCTTTGGAAACTAAATAGAACATGTTTAAATTTACTTAGTGACAAAAATTAAATTGGTGTTTTCAGTATTTAACTATTTTACTGACATTAGATCCAAACATAATTAAATTGCAAAACGAAATCCATGTAGCCCTTAAGATTTTTTTCAATCGAGAAAATAAGAAAAAATAACCCAATTATTTAAGATTCTAGATAATCCAAGTGGAAAAACACTTCACAAAAGAAGTAAGAAATGGAGCATGTAAATCATATTGTGTTCATAATGCTTCTTTAAAAAATCTGAAGAACAAAAATCTATAAGAACAAAAATCTGAAAGAAATGAGGCAGATTTGAGAGAATCCAAAACTTTAGCAATTTGGAATCAGAAAGGGACCTTCAAGACTATTTAGCCCTTTCTAGGGCATTTGGCAGATAAGACCAGAGGCCCAGGAGGATAAATTAAGCACATCCCCCAAGGACATGGAGTGAGAGCTATTTGAGAGGTACAAATGTACACCTTCCAGTGCTGCCCTGCCAATCCCCTAACCCACCTAGGATGGCTCCTTTGGGAGATGGTGTTGCAGGCAGATGTCCACAACTTCCCAGCCAACCAACCACTGGCTCTTAACTCATCTTTAGTTATTTTCTCCTCCCTCCTTCACATTCCAGGCCTACCCCAACATTCTAGAGACACTCAACCCCCCTCCATTTTGGACTCAGTTTATCTGCTTATGTTTTAGCTCTACTTTCTCCCTGGGGGTTTAGGGTTCCTAGCTGCTTTGGACTCAAATTCTGTTTCCTCCTCTGAACCGGTGGATGGAGTCAGACCTTACAGGGCAAGGGGAGTGAAAAGTCCAAACAGAGTGCTATAGCTCATATCTGAGATGAAACTTGGTGAGGAAGTCTACTTATAAGGCAATGCCCGAGGTAGTTTCCAAGGGGAACAGTTATATTCTTGGTGCCTTGTGCTTTTATAGCCACAGAAATCTAGGCTCAGCCTGAGCTTTCAGTTTGTCTAGAATCAATCTTGTGACACGTGATTTACAGCCTTTAGGTCGAGGGGTCAGTCAGTACTTGTTTGAACTCAGTGTCCAAGAACATCAACCTATTCACCTTCAGAAAATTCTGCTCTTAGAAACTTCTTTACAATCAGCTAAAATAAAAATCTGTCCCTTCGAGGCTTCTACCAAGGAACTGACAATGTTGAATTTTACCTGAGGCCCATGCTCCTGGAAATCAGTTCCCTTTTCCCCTTTGCAGTAATTCCTTTGAATAATCACTCCTTGCTGAGTCTGGATTTGTTTTCACTTGGCAGAGCTACTGTAATCACTTCAGCCTATCCTTGCATTCTCTCCATGGGGCCAGCATGGCCCCCAAGGAGATGAAAAATAGTTCTCTGGAAGAGGCAGCAAAAGGAATCCTACTATTTTTATGTATCCAGGACAGAGGTACATAGAGTATATAAACAGATGTATAGTGTATATGTGGTATTAAGATTTCATGGCGAGGGTAGAGCAATTAGGATATAAATATCTAAAAAGGCTCTGTAGGGAAGTAATTATGAAAAAAAAAAAAGGTTGAAAAACACTGGACTGTTCTGGCTTTTCCACATGAGAACTCTCCAAGTGTTTTGGGGCAGCTGTCTTATTCCCACAGAGTGAGGCCGGTAAAGTGTGTACTAGGTCAATCTTTTTAGTGATGTAACTCACCCCAGTTCCACTTTTATCCACACTGATTTCTCTCTATTGGCTTTTAGTGGTTCAGTCTTTAAGAAACTTAAGTTTGTTAGACTCCTGCATCAGTTAGTGATTAGTTCTATTAACAGTAATTGCAGATGTCTTTTAAATCTTGCAATTTGAAAACAGACTGTGACATAGAAAAAACATCTATAAAAGAAAGCAAGAAAGAATACTCTTCAATCAATCTACTAGACAAAGTGGATCTCCTCTCTCTTAAGTAAAGACTATGCATTTCTTGTTGCTATTCTAATTCAATTTACAGGATGTTTACTAACCTTTTAAATATTGTATGAAGACTAACTCTTTTTATTTTTTTGCTCAAAATGGCATCCTGGAAAATTCAGTTCCATATCAATTCAGAACATAAAATTCTTTTCATAAATATCTTGACTTCAGAGGTGATCAATTCCTATTCAATCCCAACACTGGTACACTTGCTATCTACTGATCCAAATCATTTTAATGTGGAAAAACAGGTCCTTTCTGTGGCCACTCAATGAAGACTCTGTCTTCGCATTCTTGGCCACAGCATGTAATCTCCATGTGATATGATAACATGTGTTCGGATTCATTAGTCTCTGAAGGGTAATAGACACTGAATATTTCTCTATTCATTTACACCAACAGATCATCACCAAATTATCTCTATTTTCATGATTTACACTACATTTCCTGGGCAGTGACTTATTTGTTAATGTTTGGCATAGATTGATACATATGGTGCTTTTGGTGATAAGAAACAGGAAGAGTTAAACTTTATCTCAAGATGGAATGTCATTCAAATTATTACATCGATTTTTAAATGTCTAATCTATACCATGTATTTGAAACATTCAATAATTCCAGGAAAAAATCTGAAACAGAAGTCTGAATTACTTCAACATCCATTTTCAGAGTTGGCAGAAATGACAATTTCAAGGTCTTTTGTCCATGAGTGTAACACATTTATGAATAGAGTATAAACCTTTTGTTTAAAGATTTTATTTATTTATTGATGAGAGACCCAGAGAGGCAGAGACATAGGTAGAGGGAGAAGCAGGCTCCAGGCAGGGAGCTGGATGTGGGACTTGATCCCAGTGGGATCACACCCTGAGCCAAAGGCAGACCCTCAACCACTGAGCTACCAGGCGTCCCCTAGAGTAGAAACTTATTTAAAGTTCTGTTAGCCTATTTCCTAGAACATGGTCCGATATGTCTCTCTGGACTGGTCCTGTCTACATGCCACTGTAGTGAAAAGCAGACCTCTTTGGGCGCAGACCTTTTGTGGAAGGAATACCCCCCTCCCCAAGGGATTCCCGTGCTTTACCACCAGGGGCTCTGAAGAGCCAGGTACCAGACCAAGAGACAACCAGAAGACGTGGTTGAAGGCTGACATACCGCACAAAAAATTTGCCAAGTAATTTTGCAAATAGCCAGAAAACATACGATGCTCTTAAAGCAAAACCCTGACAACCTAATTTTTCCAGAATGAAGTGTTCTCTTTTCCTACACTTTTTCCCCCAACAGAGCCCATCATGCACACGAAGGCGTAAGTAATACCTTTCTGGCATTTTAACAGATTTCCAAACATTTATCTGTTTAAATGTCTATATCCTTTTAAGGAGCAAAAGAAAAGTCACTAATTAGGTATGCTGAAGGAAAATTCAATTCATTACAAATTATCTAGGAGCTGTATGCACCATTCCAGCTATGGAGAATCAATCCTCAGGGAACTAATGAGCCCTATCTTCTGCATTAAATCGGTGCCTGTCATTTAAAATTATACACGGATGTATACGTGCCTGCATGCCGGGTGAGTTATTTATATGTAAATAGTACATATATCCAGTTTTCCTAAAAAGCAGTTCATTTGCTGCAGACTTTAAAAGCTGCCTTCTTTACTTGTACTTTTAAAAATATTCAATCAGGGCCCCAATTCAAAGCTATTTCTTCAACAACCGAGTAACAGACAGCAACATGCAAATCCTTGAAGTGACATGCAACGCAAAAATAACATGACTTTAACATAATTAAATCATATCTGCATTTCTGATCCCAAGCTTACATCTGTCTCCAAGTAGCAAGAGAAGCCACCCCCACCCCTCCGCCCAAGGGCATTAACATGTTCCATTCTTTTTCCATTTTCCCTCTTCATCGGTGCTGACACACAGCTTCCATCACGGCTATTAGGGCTACTGAGCGTAGCCACATGACAGAATTTGTAGACTCCCAATGGCTCCGACGAAAACAAAAGCATACATTTCAAAAGTAGACTGCGATTTCTGTGAGCGAGGGAGACGGGGTGGGGAAGTGAAGGCTGGCTCCCTTCACGGGAAAATTGGAACAATTTGGCACACCGACGTGAAGATCATCAGTTCCCCCAATGGAGATTTCAACCCCCCAAGAAGAGATGCTTTTGTTTGTTTGTCGGTTGGTTTCCATTCTACTCTGTTTTAAAGATACAGATGATTCCCTCACCTCACCGTATTTTAAAAATAATATTAAAATGCCTACAAATATGGGGGGAAATGCTGGCCAGAGCTTCCTCCAGGGTTGTTGCTGTTATTGTTGTCGTTGTTGGTGATGGTAGTGGTGGTAGGGTGTGTGTGTGTGTGTGTGTGTGTGTACGTATATATATGTGTGTGTGTGTGTGTGTGTATACACACATATATCTGCAAGACATATATGTATATATATGTGTGTATATATATATACACACACACACACACAGAGAGAGATTGAAATCTGTATGGTTGCAGCATCAATCATGCGCTTCCTTTATGGGCACTGCCACATGATTGGCCTCACCGAACACAGTGTGCATCCATCCAAATTTATAGGCAAATGTTTATTCCTATAATTTACAGTATGAACATGAAATATGAAATATGAAAGCCTAAATATGAGAGTGAATAGAAACATTTAATGTAGTGCCTCTAATGACAGAGCCCCGGAAAAAAATTTAGAACAAAAATGTACAGGGCAATTTTAGCAACACCAGACATCTCAAAAATCTGTACTCAGCTGACACAGACTTCAGAGTCTTTGCTGTTATAATTCAAAAATTTCCTTTGAGAGTTGAGTGACAGCTTGGAGTCAATATACTAAAACACTTATGAAATATTTGGGTCTGCCCTACACAAAATTTTGTAGGAGTTAACGGCCTACTGGGGGCCCCAGCCTCTGCTTTTGCATGGTTTCTTTCTGTATCCCTATATTGTCTTCTGTCTTCAAGCATTATTTATTTATAAATCTTAGAAAATGAGCTGATAAATTCAGTCATAATAAGGTATAAATGACTGAAAATTGACTCTCAGGGTTAAGTTTTAACCCAACACCAGAAAAAAATTCTGCTAGTGAAATTTTAACCAAAATCATGATAACAACCAGAATTTAATCTTAAAAATATTAAACACTGGCCATTTTGCCCTAAAGCATAAATAAAGTTCATAAATGAAATACCTTGGCTAAATTCTGTAATTACAAATAAATGTCACCTAAAATTCATATCAGATAGAACTGGTCATTGAAAATTCATATCAAAATTCCATTGTGAGCCAAAGCCATTTTAGAAAAAAATCTTTATCCACAGTTGGATGCATGTGATAAAATATAAATGTATGCTTAGATTCATTACAGCAGTATTTGTAACAGCAAAAAACTGCCAACAACATAAATGTCCATCCACAGGAGAATGGTAAAATGATTGAAATATAACGAAATACCATGCAACCGGTTTTTTGGTAATTAAAAAAATTGTCATAAAGTATACATAACATAAAATTTCCCATTTTAATCATTCTTAAGTGTATGGTCCAGTGATACACATCCATTTAAAACTCAAGTTGATCTACGTATGCCTAAATGATTAGAACTCTCCAAATTATATGGTTAAATGGAAAAAGTACAGCACAGAACAGTATGTACAAGATACATCTACTTTTTCTTCAAAATTTTTATTTGAAATATATTTAAAATAAGTAATTTAGGAGCACCTAAATAAGTAATTTAGGGGGCTCAGTCAGTTAAGCATCTGCCTTTGGCTCAGGTCATGATCCCAGAATGCTGGGATCAAAGCCTGAATTGGACTCCCTGCTCAGCTGGGAGCCTGCTTCTCCCTCTTGCCACTGCTCTTGCTCTATCTCTTTCTCTCTCTCTCAAGTAAATAAACAAAATCTTTAAAAAAAAATAATGTACAGAGAATAAGTTTGAACCTATTCCTGAAACTGGCAATTCTTAACATTGGTCATATTTCCTTCAATGTGTGTGTATGCTAAAAAAATTCCAGACAAATTTGAAGTCCCTTTGTCCATCATCCTCTATCCCTTGCACCTTACCAATCTCTTGGGAATTACATGAATTTAGTGTGTATCTGATTAATTTATTTTTATACTTTTTCATGCATATATAGGTAACATGAATACAATATCATTGTATTGTGTGCCCTTTTATTTTTTTAGATGAGGGAGGGGAAAGGGAAAGAGAGGGAGAGAGAGAGAGAAAGAATCTTAAGCAGGCTCCACGCCCAATGCAGAGCTCGATTCCAGGCTTGATCTCAAACCCCTGAGATCATGACCTGAGCCGAAATCAAGAGTTGGACGCTCAACTAACTGAGCCACCCAGGTGCCCCTTGTGTTTTTTGCGTAAATGTTGTGACCTCTGCAATCTAATTTCTTATTCCTCTATCACTCTGAAGATTGTCCTCTTCACTTAACATCATTTTTGGGTATGAATGGTCCTTGTGTATTTTCCTAAAAGGATACATGTATATGCTTGCTTTTTTAAGACATCTTCCTGGTGGCACACATGACACATTGTTCCACATCTGGAAAGAAATCCTGGGAATCAATGAGGGGAGGTGGGATTTTTACTTTTCATTTTATACCCTTTCAAAAGTGCTTGAAGTTTCACTGAAGTTGTTATTTTGTAGTGAAATAAATAGTTTAAAGATGTAAAATTTTCATCCTTTTCATGTGGCAAGAGATGTGAGCATACCACAGCAGCTTTCATGGGTTAGATGATTTTTTTCTGTTGATACACCATGTTGCCCAGGTGAAATGGGGCTGTACTGCATGTCACCCATTATGAGGAAAGCAGTAGAACTTTTAGAATAGTTTTGGGTCCTAGGGGGTAGGAGGCTGACACATTGAACAGAAGTTATTTAAATCATTGAGTTTAGGAAAAGTGAAGGAAATATGCCCTCTGGGAATGCACTGAATAGGAATGGAGAAATGGAGAAATGACTGACAGAGCCACCAAGACATGTCAGAGGAAACACATTGGAATAGGAATAAAGAGATCTGATTTCAAGTCCTTGTCACTATAAACTATATGTTTTAGCAATTCACTGTAATATTTTCCCTCCATAAAATGAGAACACACAGATTTCTCATGCATTCATTCAGTAAATGTTGGTAGAACCTCTAGTAGGTGCCAGGCACTACTAGAAATTTCACTACTGGAAATATACAGGTACACAAGATGGAATTCTTAGTTTTGTATTAGAAGCTGCCTGATATTCGAAGAGTGTAGCCACTGAAGCTACAAAGAGGCGGAGTGCCAACCAACAGTGGCTGTGAGTTCTGGATATTTCCCTGGACAGACTCACTGGTGCTAAGTCAGAGATGAGATGGCTGGTAAGCAAATAGTTACTCCAAGGGTCTCAGTGGGATTCCTAATGCCAAAACAGAAAAGGTCCCCATTTTTTCTTGGAACTTGAAAAACTCAGCTTTAGCTGAGGAACAGCAGGATGAGTTAGAAGAATGACAGCCTGGACTATACAGAGAGCCTGGAAGAGGACTGTAACATTGAGTGAATAGAAGAGGTTATTGGATTCTTTTAATTGGGATAAAATTGAATGAGGATATGAAATTTATATCTTAATAGTTTCTATTTTGAGATTCTCTTGAAAATATTTTAAGTTTATCAACTTTAAAATGGTTGACTACCTAAAAATCACAATAGGTCATACAAGAGATGGTGTCACTTTAAGGGGAGAAATCTCCCTTTTATAGGCCAATATGTTCACTGCAATAATACCATCAGTCATGCAAAGGTTTCTGTGTGCCAGGGACTGAGAAATATTCCAGGAGGTTGTCCTAAGTCTTCTCAATGAAAGATTTATTCACCAGAAGTAGAGCCAAAGTTGTGGAGGAGTAGAAAAGCACTGACTGACCTGGAATTAGGCTTTCAGGGCTACCATATTAAGAAAGTAAATTAATATCTCACAAAATAAGGATAATAATACCTACTTCAAAGGATTACTGTGAGGAGGAATACATTTTTTAAAAAGATTTTATTTATTTTTTGTGAGAGAGAGAGAGAGCACAAGTGGAAAGAAGAGGGGCAGAGGGAGAGGGAAGTAGCCTGCCTGCTGAGCAAGGAGCCCAACTTGGGCCTTCATCCTGGGACCCTGGAATCATCACCCGAGCTGAGGGCAGATGCTTAGCCGACTAAGCCACCCAGGACAGCTGGGAGGAACAACTTTTAAAACATGAATGTATGGTGTACACTATAAAGCGCTTTACAAGCATAAGACTATCCTTATTGTTTTATTTAGAGTTCTGGAAGACACGGATAATATATTTCCTAGAAATTGTTTCATTTATGAAAAGGTGCCAAAAGCCCAATTGGCCTGATCTATCTTAAGTCTTATCCTGTGGACAGTCACTTTATCTCTTATGAAATAAAGTCTCATTCCTAGAGAGTGTATTATATGACCTAGTTTTACAGAAGTCTTGGGACCTTTAGGGAAATATGATTTTTAACAGAATCCAAGAGGGGAGCTCAGATGGATGTTTAAATCACAAAACACATATGCACCAGAACCTTAAAAGCCCTTATGGAGTACGGCTATGATGGCAAATGAGGAATTACAATCTCTGCCTTCCTTGTATCCTCCTCTATTATTCCTAATTATAGCAAATATGTTGTCCTGAGTATCTGAAATGTAAAAAATAATTTTCAAAGTCTTCCAAGCTAATAATGGGTATGATAAAATTTATCTAGCATCTTTTTTTACAATAGACTTACAATCTGTGTCACAAAAGATACAGTACTCAACAGCTACACGTTTAGAGAGAAGCCCAAAGATAAAGCACTTTTGAAATAGCATAGTTCTTTTTTCCCGTAAACACAGACAAGAAAAGCAATTTCTTAGCCCAATACAATCAATAGCCTCAAAAGGTTTTCCAGTGTTCCAATGATGGAATGCTTTATGCATACATAACTCAAATTTAACAATTTCTAGTTATTATTTAAATGAGAAACTTGAGTATGTTAACAATTTAGGAGATGTTCACATAAAAAGAACTCATTTAGACTTTATAATTATCCAGTTCACAAGAAAATTAGGGGGCACTCCTCTGGGAAATACGGAGCAGAACAAATGGAAAGAAAAAGAAATAGGATATAACGGAAATTAGGAAAACAAAAATAGGAAGTCCTGTTATTTGAAGCAGGATGAGTTGCCATGATTCATGCAATAACTTTTGGCTAGTTTTTGAGAGAGATTTTTGTGCATATTGGACCCACACACATATCTTTGGAAACAGATCCAGAACTAAATGGTTCATGTTGAGATTCTTGAAACCTTTGGTAAGAGGATAAACTCAAAGCCCGGAAGTTAGTGTCAAAGGAAGCAAAGCAAATCTCTGAAAGAAGGTCATGGGCCATGTCCTAGGAACAGAGGACAATTAGAACAGGGACCCAGGCAGGAAAAACATTCTCTAGGTTCCCACTGAGCAGGAGCTGGGGGACCGAAGTGTGTCAAAGCATCTTGTACCCAAAAGAATGTAACTGTTATTAAATGGCCCAGTGAGGAATCTTAACTTATCCAAGTACAAAAATAAAAGTTTGTATTTTTTTCCCAAGAACTTTTACTAATTCAGCTCTATTGACACCTAGCTTGCATATGTTTTTCCGAGTAGATAATAGTCCCTCAAAGACGTCTTTGACTGGTTCCATACCTTGTCAAACATGCTTGGTTATTAAGACATTTTCTTTGTTGAAAGTTAATCCTCCTCACTTAAAATTTCAATCTTATGTTCAATTTAAAAGTCTCTTCCAACCCTCTTCCTTCTGGCCCCTATTACCTAGCATAGACCAGATTGAGGCTCCATAGGCCTAGACTGGGGGGTTTGGGAGGGTGGGTCTCCTGAGGTGATAAGAGATAGTTGGTTTCTTGTTATCAAGGGGGCAGCTCTTGTCTGTGATTATTCTTCCTATTCCTAATATAGTTTCATTATCTAGGCTTCTTCCAAACTTCCTTGGCACTATACCCCAACTCCGGGGCCTCAGTCACAGGCACACTCTCAGAAATATGAAGACAGCCTTCCCCTTTCTCCACCAGGCTGTGACACTATGGCAACTTTCTTTCTCCCATTTGGAAACATCAAGGCATGTCAGCAAACCCAACAGTAAAGCAAATATTCAATCAGAAAACAACAAACCAGTTCCCACTTTTTAAGCAAGACTACAGACCTTAAAAATGATTCTTTTGGGGGCGCCTGGGTGGCTCAGTGGCTGAGCGTCTGCCTCCAGCTCAGGTTGTGATCCTGGGGTCCTGGGATCTAGTCCCACATCAGGCTCTCCTTGAGGAGCCTGCATCTCCCTCTGCCTGTGTCTCTGCCTCTCTCTGTGTGTCTCTCAGGAATAAATAAATGAAATCTAAAAAAAAAATTCTTTTGGCTTGAGTATCATTAGAGACCAATGTTGTATCAAGAATAAGGTGATGAGAGGGGTTCCCTTCAGTGCAGGAAATAAAGCAATACATTACCCGTAGAGAATTTAAAAACAATAATAAAAGCAACTGTAATTCGGTATCCTTTTTAAATTAGTTTTTTATTGGAGTTCAATTTGCCAACATATAGCATAACACCCAGTGCTCATCCCGCCAAGTGTCCCCCTCAGTGCCCCCAAGCTTTTTATCATCACCTCAGACTGGCAATTCTAAATAACATCAATGATAAGATACTTCTCTCTATAAATGTTTTTGTTGATTTAAGTTCTAAACAATTACTGGCTTGTGTATGTTTGTACATGCATATGCCTCAGATTAAGACATTTTTGTTGCTGACCCTTTAATAAATATTTATTCTATATGAAAGTTAATTTGGAGAACTCTCCACTGACCAGCTAGCTGCCGACACACAGGGATTCTATAACAGGCATTCCTTATGAGAGTAAGTTCATAATGGTTTAGTTTAGATACACCTGCTATGGTACTCCATATTCCCACTTTTAACTAATGACTCCAAGTCAAATAATGATAGCACAGCAATTGTAAAAGGAAATAGAATCGGAGAACTTCAGTTTTGTCATTCTATGTGACCACTTGGAGTTTTTGTTTGCTTAATATGTAAAGTGTGAGGTGTGATGTGTGTGGTTGGTATGTGCACATCTTTGTGTGTACACGCAATATTTTGCTGAGTTTGAATTCCATCTTTACAGAGTTGAAATATATCCCTTTTTTAAAATTGTTAACTAAAGAATCTATTAAGTAAATAAAGAATTCAATCAATGGTACCACTAAGTAGCAGATATTTTAAAAGCACAATACTTAGGAATTTTGCTAGCATGCCTCATGTTTCACACATTGATCAAATGTGCAAAGTGGTTAGATACATCCATATTGAAGATGATGAAGTTTAAGTAAAGGAATAATTCTTGGGCTTCTTTGCTATTTCTGGAAAACTGTTGTTAAGCCCACAGAAAAGTTGTTAAAGCAACTGAATGGTGACAGATGGGCAGAATCATGGTCAATCTGTCATGGTCATTGATATGACAAAGCCAAAACTACAGCACATACAGTGATGTCAGGCACCAATCAAAGAAATTACTTCCAATTCTTATGTATGTCTTGTGTAAAGCAGTCTTTGCAATTCTGCAGAGCTCACTTCTTTTGGAGCATTGCTTTATGAGTGGCTCTTTTGGAACTTTGGGAGAAAAAAATGTATTCATTCATTTAATTCTCACCTCATTGATGAAAAACAGTGCAGAATGTGTGTATAACAGTGAAAAGATTTTCCCAGACTAGATGGCATATTCATTATGAAGCTACACAGGCAAAACAAGTTTGAAAAGTTAATTTCAATCTTCAAAGTACTATGTAATCCAAAAGAAAATGTGGACCCTAGGGGACAAGCTTAAAATTTCCCTGTGTTGCATGCAATTTTTCTTTGCTAAATTATCTTTTTTCTGGTTGTGAAGTTTTAGATGAGGTTAATAAGACCCCAAAATATTTGTAAACAGCCCAAATCAGCCCTGAGCAACAAGGAGACAGCAGGCTTTAAAATTGTTACTTGGAGATCAACACACAGAAATTTTGAAGAAAGCTGTAATTATGGCACATAACATCAAAAGGACCAAAGACCCACCAGAATGTTAGGAAAGGGAAAACATCTGAGCTACAACAGATGCAGAAAGAAACCTTATCTGAATTTCTCTTATCTGACTAAAGCAGGGTTTTATGAGAATCATCTGTCATAGAGCCAACTGTCCTTGGGCACTGGAATATTCCAAAAAAAATGTATAAACAACCTGCATCAGAAGCTTCCATTCTTTGAAGCTCTGACTCAGTGCTCCTCCCTTTATTAATCTGGTATATAAATCTTTATCTCTAGATGTCTCTGTAGAGCACTTCTACACACACAGTACATTTTTGTCCCATTTATGTGTCAATTAATTTGCAGACCCCTGACCATTCAGACCTAAGTTGGTAGAGAAAAAGGTTTTTCTCCCAACAACACACATAAGAAATAGATATTTAAAAAAAAAAAAAAAGAAAGATATTTACATAGGGAAAAACGTCAAGTTTGAAAGAAAAATCCCAGGAGAAATAACAAAAGATGTTGGTGTTACATTGCTAGGAGATATAAAAGAATCTGGGATTGAATCACCTTATTATCCTTACTAAGAACTGGACATTTGTTGTAAAGCAAGGAATAAAATAATGTCTGATTTTTGCAGAAGGAAAACTTCATAAGTTTTTATGGAATATGATATAATTTATGTTGAATTTATAGTACAGATAAGTGAAATCTTTTTGATTGGAGACATTTAAAAGCTGCTAAAATAGATCCCAAAGAAACAATGACATGTTTAGTATTGCAATTGCTGGAATTTGTTGTGAAGTGGGGTTTTTATGAATCTCTGCTGAACTTATCCATATGCTTAAGATTTTTTACTACTATTTGCTCTGTATTGTTTCATGTGAGAAAAAAAAAAAAGCCTTTGAAATTAAAATGAACAAAAAAGTAGTTCTTCAACCAACCATGAGGGAAGATGAGATATCGACAAATCTGGCAAAACATGAATACATGATGAAGATCTGTTTTGACAAAAGATTTGAAAACAGAAACAGTAATGTTATTCATTACTGTGCCAGACCAACATAAAGGACTAATTTTCCCCCTTTTTTTTCAAAAACGGCATTATTGTAATTAAAACAGATTAATCCATTACTTTTTCCTTTTTTCTGCAATGTGTTGTTAATTTTTAATTATTTTTTCCCTGGCATAATTATATTTCCAAAGTCAGTAAAACATTTTTTACTGTTTGCATCTCTTTTCCGTTGGTTATTATTGCTTATTTCAGTTTGTATCAATTATTGAAATACTTTCATGATAGAAAGGAGGGGGTATAAACTATTCATCCTGGGTGTCAAATACCCTAGGTTGGCCTCCAGGTACACCACTGCTTGAGCCCCTTCCTCCTCAGCCTCCCTGCACAAACTTACTTTCCACCCAGCCTCTCCCTCTGCCCTCTGTGCCTTCTCCTCTCATCTCAATCTGAGAAGCTAATGTTGAGATAGAGGTTTTGTATCAGTAAAGTGAATCAACAAACCCTTAGACACACCTCTGATTGTTCCTTGAACTAGAATGTGGGGGTCCCTAATACCGTTTTTTCTCAGAATTGGCTTTGTCTTCAATTTGGATGGACAAGAAAGATTTTGTCAATCGCCACACATTTTAGAACAAGTAGAACAGTCTTGAATCACTTCTATTAAACTTGATCATACCAGATTGGCTTTGCTTCATGAATGTTAAAATGACTTTTCCTAATAACATTTTTTTAAAGTTTTCAGCTTAAACTTTAACTATTCTACCTCACTTAAACTTGCAGCTCTAAAATAGACTAGAAGACAATTTAAAATACGTGATAGTAAAAAAATAAAATAAAAAAAATAAAAAAAAATAAAATACGTGATAGTATAACTATATTGCACAGGAGAAAAAAACAAGATGGATTAACTTCTTTGCTGCTGATGTAATACTGATAGGATTTGCCAGTAATGGGGAACTGTGCTTCCATTTCCTTTTGGAAAAGATAAAAATGGTTGATATGCGTAGTGTTATTTTGCAAAGAAGCTGTATACTTATTAAATTAGGTTTAAAAACTTGAGAGGACATGACATAAATCCTCCCTGAAAACGTTCAGAGCTGCTCTCAGGCAAGTCCTATTCCAATTTCTTCCTCTGCTCTTGCTTCCCCAGGCTAGAAAGTATGAGCCTTTGAGGGTGAATGATTCTCTTTGTGGTTCCCTCCTGGGAAGTAGTCATCAATGCAAGACCAAAAGTGAGCAGCCGAGGCTGTGTTTCTTGGTTGATGAGCCAGAAGCCTGGGCGAATGGAAGCCAGCTTTTGTTTTTCTTTCTCTCCTGATACGGTTTGTAATTTAGGCATTTGAGATGGGTGTATATGTAGTCGACTCTGTTTAACCCTCTCAGGTGGAGCCCTTGGAATAATATCACAGAATGGGAAAGAGAAAAACAAGATAATGAAGCTTAGATGTCTGTTGCTTTGGAAGAGGATTTATACTTTGTTTAATGATGTCTTTCTAACATCCACTGCAAGAAAATAGAAAAATTAAGGCTTTTGAATGCCTGTCTTCTATTTAAAGAGAATGTTGGTTTTAATTCACTGACACAGAGGCAAGAAAATTAGTAAACTGAGTTCAATCATCATGATTAATGGCTTCCTGAGAAAAATCTTTAAAATTAAATATCTATTATCTTTTAACAAGAGAAACTATCTAGATTTGATTTTTAAAAGATAATTCAAAACTGTTTAAAGATTGGTACTTGAAAGGAAAAAAGCTTAATCAGAGAGGTGATACAATAAGGCTTGATTTTCTTAATGAGGTCTTTTAATTTGGGCTACACCAATAGTGTTAGGCCATTTCCCTTTTATCATTTTATTGAAATATCAATAGTTCAATGAAATCCACTGGGACCCGAAATAAATATTTTCATACTTAATTAAGATAGGCTCCCAGTCCAATTAAGTCACGGACTGCATGGCTTAAGTGTCTCAAAACCTTTTTTAGATGTCTTTGACTTGCTTTTCAAATCCAAGTTTGCCTAGTGCAGGGAAACAACTGTGAAACTATAAAGATATTCACTAGATGTTGTGTTTATTTTATTAATTTACGGTTAATGAAGTTGACTGAGCCTGCATCTGGATTTTGCCTGCCCAAAAACTTTCTAATCCCATTCTTCTCAAAACAGACCCTAGTCGTTTGTCCACAGAATGGGGGTTAGCTATCCTAGGGCTTTTTCCCTCTGTGCTACAGTGATTGATCAAGGTGTAGGTCTGTGACCACAAAGGTCATCATCTTTCCCTGGAGTTGAAAAATAAACACTTAGAGGGAAAAAATTTCTCTCTTTCTCCTGGTTACGAAATTGGAACTGCCAGGGGACAGGCTTCCTGCCACAAGGAGATCAATAGGAGAGAGCAACCAAGAATATGAGATCTGAAAGAACCCTGGCCCCAATGATCTGTGGGTCTCACCTCTCAGCTCTGGTTTCTGAAGCTCAGCCTTCGGGTTTGTCATTCACCAAAATAGCCCTTCAGGTATCTGAAATCATCTGAATCATCTCCTTCCTTTTCTGCTTAAAAATCATTTGAGTTCCTGCAATTTGCAGCCAAAAAGTCCAGACTAATATATGTGCCATTTTACACCACTTTTTTGGGTCTTTTTTTAAATTTAATTTTTAGTTTATATATAGACTCACCTTGGGGGGCAGATATGCAATTATATCAGTTATGTTAACTTTAGCAAATGCAGACAGTGGTGTAAAACCACCATAATAAGATACAGAACAATTCCGTCACACTAAAAAATGCTGATTCTTTATAGTCAATCTCTACGACCAAGCCAAACCCCTGGGAATCAGTGATTTGCTCTCTATTCCAATAGTTTTGGCTTTTCCAGAATTTTGTATAAGTGGAACCATATAAGAGTAGTTTTTGTGTCTGTCTTCCCTCACTAGCATAGGGTTTGGTAAGCTTTTTCTGGAAGGGCCAGGTAGTAAATATTTTTAGCCACCATACCAGGTGGGCCATATGGTCTTTGTTGCAGCTATTCAAATCTGCCATAGTAACACAAAATCAGCCACAGACATTATAGAAATGAATAAATGTGGCTGAATTTGGCCTAGAGACTATTGGTCCTTAACTTAGCATACTGTATTTGAGCTTCACCTCACTGCCTGTATTAATAGTTTGTATTTATCTGTTCACAGTTGCTAGATGTTTGAGTTGTTTCCAGTTGCTGCTGATTATCAATGTTTGTGTGCAGGTGTTTGTATGAACTTGTTTCATTCTCTTAAGTAAAATACCCAGGAGTGGAATTACTGGCCTGAATGGTTATTGCATGTATAGTTTTATAACAAATTGCCAATTTTACAGAGTGGCTGTATCATTCTGCATGCCTACCACCAGTATATGATAATTCCACTCTCCTTTTCTTTGCTAGCACTTGATATTGGTAGGGTTTTTTGTTTTTGTTTTTGTTCATCTTAATAGAAGTATAAGGATATCTTGTGATTTTAACTTGAATTTCCCTGAAGAATTATGATGTTACAGTATATTTTCAGGTGCCTATCAATCTTCTTTGGTGAAGTGTCTACTCAAATCTTTAGCCCATTTTTTTAATTGGGTTATTTGCTTTCTTTTTGTCAAGGTTTAAGATCTTTAAAATATATTCTGGGGCAGCCCAGGTGGCTCAGCGGTTTAGCGCCTGCCTTCTGCCCAGGGCGTGATCCTGCGGTGGAGGGATCCAGTCCTGCTTCGGGCTCCCTGCGTGGAGCCTGCTTCTCCCTCTGCCTGTGTCTCTACCTCTCTCTCTCTCTGTCTCTCATTAATAAATAAATAAATAAAATCTTTAAAAAAAACATGTAAAAATATATTCTGGATACAAGTTGTCATATGTATAATTTATAAATATTTTCTATCAGTCTATGGCTTGTCTTTCCAGTTTCTTTCTTTCTTTTTTTTTTTTTTTTAACTTTTCAGTTTCTTAACATTGTCTTTCAGAGAGCAAAAGTTTTTATATTTTAATGAGGTCTGATTAAGGAATTTTTTTCTTTTGTGATTATGTTCTTGGAGTTGTATCAAGTTATCTTTCCCCAATTCGAGCTTACAAAGATTTTCTCCTATGATTTCTTCTAAAAGTCTTATAGTGTCATATTTTACATTAGGTTTATAATCTATGTTTGGTTACTTTTTGTTTGACATATGTAATATCAAAGTTCTTTTCTTTGCATAAGACTGAATGATTATTCTTTCTTCATTGAATTGCTTTTGCCTCATCAGTGGATCTATACCTGGTCTCTTGATTCCATTCCGTGGATCCACAGGCCTATCCTTTTGCCATTATCGTATTGTGTTGATTATTGTAGCCTAATAGGAAATCTTGAAATCAGGTAGTGTGCATCCTCCAACTTTGTTCTTCTTTGAAAAAATTGTTTTAGCTATCCTAGGTTTTTTGCTGTGCTATATAAATTTGAGAATTTTTCCTATCTAAAAAAATCCTATAGAATTTTGTTTAGGATTTTGTTGAATCTGTAGATCAGTTAGGAAAGAATTAACTTCTTAACAGTATTGAGTCTTCCATTAACATGGCACCTGTCTCTATTTACTTAGGTCCACTTTGATTTTATTCATCAGTGTTCTATAGTTTCCAGCATAGAGAATCTGCATATATTTTGTTCAATCTATACTTAGTATCTAATTTTTTTTGTAAAGCACAATTTTCTATAATTTCAATTTTCAATGCTCATTACTGGTATATAGAAATACAATTGATTTTTTATATTAACTTTGCATCCTGTGACATTATTAAACTCACTTGTTAGTTCTAAAAGCTCTTTTTTAGGTTTCTTGAAATTTTCCACAAAGCAACTGTTCTCTTTGAATAGAAAGAATTTTAGTACTGCCTTTCCAATTTGTATGTCTTCTTTTTCTTGATTTATTACACTGTTAAAAACCCAGAGTATGTTACTAAGAGTAAATATACTGAAAAGTGAATATGGTGAGAAAGAATGTCCTTACATTGTTCTTGATCTTAGGGAGAAAGTTTCCAGTCTCATGCCATTAAGAATAATATTGCTGTACAGTTTTGCTCTTTATCATGTTGAGGAAATTCCGCTTTATTCCTAATTTTGTGAGAATTTTTATTATGAATCATTTATTAATATAATGAATTACATTGATTGATTTTCCAATGTTGAAATAGCTTTGTGTCATACTGAATTATCCTTTTCCTATATCGTTGGATTTTATTTGCTAATACCTTGTTGAAGATTTTCACATTTGGACATGAGAGATAACATTTTGTAGTTTTAGTTTCTTGTAATGTCTTTGTCTGGTTTCAGTATCTGGATAATACTGGCCTCACAGAATGAGTTGGGAACTGTATCTTCCATTTTCTGGAAGTGAATTGTAGGATTGGTATAATTTCCCCTTTAATATTTGGTAGAATTCTCCATTGAAACCATTCAGCCCTAGAGCTTCCTTTGTTGGAAACTTCGCAGCACAAATCCAATTGTTCAAAAGGTATAGTACTATTCCATTTATTTATTCTCCTTGAATAAGATTTTGTAGCTTGTACCTTTCAAGCAATTGGTCCACCTTATCTAAGTTATAGACTTTATGGGAATAAAGTTGTTATCATACACTTTATTATCTTTTCAATGTCTCCAGGCTCTGCAGTGATACAACCTTTTCTTATCTTTATACCAACGATCTTTATACTAGAGGTTTATCAATTTTATTCTTTTTTTTTTGAAAATCTAACTTTTCAGTGCATCAATGCTCTTTTCTCTTTTCAATACTACTGATTTCTGCTCTTTATTATTTTCTTCCTTATACTTGCTTTGTGTTTGTTCTTTTCAGTTTCTTCAGGAGAAAGTAAAAAGCATTGATTTGAGATTCTCTCCTAATATAAGATGTAATGCTATAAATTTTTCTCTAAGCATTACTTTAGCTGTAGTCTAAAAGTTTGACATGTGGTATCTTCATGTTCATTCCATTCAAAACATTACCCAACTTCCTTTGATATTTCTTCTTTGATCCATATATTATTTAGAAGTATGGTTTTTTTTGATTTCCAAATATCTGGGAATTATCCATATATATTATTATTATTACATTCTATTTTAATTCCATTATGATCAGAGAACATATTTTGTATTATTTTAATTCTTTTCAATCTGTCATTTTTATGTATTTATTTACTTTTGGCCAAAGATATGGTCTATCTTGATGAAGGTTTCACATGCACTTGAGAAGAGAGTGTATTCTGCTATTCTTGACTGAAGTATTCTGTAACTAAATAAAGATATTTTCACAGGATATAGAATTTTGGGCTGACAGTTGTATTTTGGCATTTTTCTTTTCAAATTTTATTTAAATTCTAGTTAGTTAACATCTAGTGTAATATTGGTTTCAGGAGTAGAATTTAGTGATTCATCACTTACATGTAACACTCAGTGCTCATCACAAGTGCCCTCCTTGATAAACATTACACAGTTAGCTCATCCCCCACTCACCTCTCTTAATCAAGCCTCAGTTTATTCTCTATAGTTAAGAGTCTCATGGTTTGCTTACCTCTCCTTTTTTCCTCCCCATATGTTCATCTTTTTTGTTTCTTAAACTCAACATATGAGTGAAATCACATGGTATTTGTCTTTTTAAATATGTGTAAATGTGTAAATATGTCTTAGCCTAATAACTCTAGCTCCATTCACATCATTGCAGATGGTAAAATTTCATTCATTTTGATGGCTGAGTAATATTCCAGTGTGTGTGTGTGTGTGTGTGTGTGTGTGTGTGTGTGTGTACACTACCTCTTCTTTATCCATTCCTCAGTTGATGAACTTTTGGGCTTTTTTCATAGTTTAGTTATTGTTGATATGCTACTATAAACATTAGGGTGAGTGTATCCCTTCAAATCTGTATTTTTGTATCCCTTGGGTAAATTCCTAGTAGTGCGGTATGATCCAGAGATCATAGGGTAGTTCTATTTTTAGCTTTTTGAGGAATTTCCATACTATTTTCCAGAGTGGCTGCACCGGTTTGCATTCCTACCAACAGTGCATGAGAATTCCCTTTCCTCTGCATCCTCACCAATATCTGTTGTTTCCTGTGTTGTTAATTTTAGTCATTCTGACTGGTGTGAGGTGGTATCTCATTGTGGTTTTGATTTAATGATAAGTGATGTTGAGCATCTTTTCATGTGTCTGGTAGCCATTTGGACATCTTCTTTGGAGAAATATCTGTTCATGTCTTCTGCCCATTTAACTGCATTATTTGTTTTTTTTGAGTGTTGAGTTTGGTACATTCTTTATAGGTTTTTAGATACTAATCCTTTATCAGATATGTTATTTGCAAATATCATCTTCCATTCTATGGGCTTTTAGTTTTGTTGATTGTTTCCTTCGCTGTGCAGAAGATTTTTATCTTGAAGTCCCAATAGTTCATTTTTGCTTCTGTTTCTCTTGCTGTTTCTCTTGCTTCTTACTATGTATCTAGTAAGAAATTCCTGTAGCCGAGGTCAAAAAGGTTCCTGCCTGTGTTCTCCCCTATGATTTTGATGGTTTCGTGTCTCATGTTTAGGTCTTTCATCTATTTTGATTTTATTTTTGTGTGTGGTGTAAGAAAGTGGACCAGTTTCATTCTTCTGCATGTTACTATTCAGTTTTCCAAACACCATTTGTCTGAGACACTGTCTTTTTTCCTTTGGATACTTTTTCCAATGGAAACTTTTTTCCTGCTTTGTTGAAAATTACTTGACCATGGAGGTGAGGGCCCATTTCTGGGTTCTCTATTCTGTTCTATTCATCTATGTGTCTGTTTCTGTGCCAGTACCATACTGTCTTGATGATCACAGCTTTGTAATATATCTTGAAGTCCAGAATTGTGATGTCTCCTTTGCTCTTCTTTTTCAGGATTGTTTTGGCTATTTGAGGTCTTATGTGGTTCCATACAAATTTTAGGATTGTTTGTCTCAACAAAAATGAAAAATGCTGGTGGTATTTTGATAGGGATTGTATTAAATGTGGAGATTACTTGAGGTAGTATAAATATTTTAACAATATTTGTCCTTCCAACTCGTGAGCATAGAATATTTTTCCATTTTTTGGTGTCGTCTTCAATTTCTTTCATAAGTGTTCTATAGTTTTCAGAGTACAGATCTTTTGCCTCTTTGGTTAGGTTTATTCTTAGCTATCCTATTGTTTTGGTGCAATTGTAAATGCGATCAATTCCTTGATTTCTTTTTCTGCTGCTTCATTTTTGCTGTATAGAAATGCAATAGATTTCTGTACACTGATTTTATATTGTGTGACTTTGATGAATTCATGTAGTAGTTCTAGCAATTTTTTAGTGGAGTCTTTCAGGTTTTCTACATGGAGTGTCATTTCATCTGCGAATAGTGAATGTTTGACTTCTTCCATGCTGATTTGGATGCCTTTTAGTTCTTTTTGCTGTCTGATTGCTGAGGCTAGGACTTCCAGTACTATGTTAAATAGTAATAAGAGTGGACATCCCTGTCTTGTTCCTGACTGTAGAGGAAAAACTCTTACTTTTTCTCCATTGATGATATATCAGCTGTGAGTCTTTCATATATGGTTTTTATGAAGAATGATGTTGTATTTTGTCAAATGCTTTTTCTGCATCTATGGAGAAGATCATATGGTTCTTATCCTCTATTTTATTAATGCAGTTAATTAAATTGATTTGCAAATATTGAACTGCCCCCGCAGCCCAGGAATAAATCCCACTTGATTGAGATGAATAATTCTTTTAATATAGTGTTGGATTCCATTTACTAGTATCTTGTTGAGACTTTTGCATCCATGTTCATCAGGGATATTGGCCTGTAATTTTTACACTCCTCTTTTGAGTGGGGTCTTGTCTGGTTTTGGAATCAAGGTAATCCTGGCCTCATGAATGAGCTTGGAAGTTTTCCTTCCATTCCTATTTTTTTAGAACAGTTAAGAGGAATAAATATTAATTCTTCTTTAAATGTTTGGTAGAATTCCCCTGGCAAGCCATCTGGCCCTGGACCTTTGTTTTCAATTTTGATTACTAATTCAATTTCTTTGCTGTGATGGGTCTGTTCAAATTTTCTATTTCTTCCTGTTTCAGTTTTGGTAATTTGTATGTTTCTAGGAATTTATTTATTTATTTCTTCCAGATTGCCCATTTTGTTGGCATATGATTTTTCATAATATTCTCTTATGATTATTTATATTTCTGTGGTGATGGTTATGATCTCTCCTCTTTCACTTGTGATTTTATTTATTTGAATCCTTTCTCTTTTCCTTTTGATAAGTCTGGCTAAAGGTTTATCAATTCTTTCAAAAGACCAGCTCGCAGTTTTGTTGATTTGGTCTACTGGTTTTTTGTTTGTTTGTTTCTATATCATTTATTTCTGCTCTAATCTTTGTTATTTCCATTCTTCTGCTGGCTTTGCACATTATTTGCTGTTTTTTACCTAGCTCCTTTAGGTGTAAAGTTAGGTTGAGTATTTGAGACTTTTCTTGTTTCATGAGATAGGCCTGTATTCAATATACTTCCTTCTTAGGACTGCCTTTGCTGTATCCCAAAGATTTTGGACTGTTGTGTTTTCATTTTCATTTGCTTCATGTATTTTTAAATTTTTTCTTTAATTCCCTGGTTAACCCATTCGTTCTTCAGTATCATGTTCTTTAAACTCCATGTATTTGTGGTCTTTCCAAATTTTTTCTTGTGGTTCACTTCAAGTTTCATAGCGCTGTGGTTTGAAAATATGTATGGTATGATTGCAATCTTTTTGTACTTTTTGAAGGCTGATTAGTGACCCCATATGTGATCTACTCTGGAGAATGTTCTATGTGCACTTGAAAAGACTGTGTATTCTGCTGTTTTGAGATGAAATGTTCTGAATATATCTGTTAAATCCAGATCCAAATTTCCTTGTTGATCTGCTTAGATTATATGTCCATTGCTGTAAATGGGGTGTTAAAATCCCCTACTATTATTGTATTGTTAACAATGAGTTTATTTATGTTTGTTATTAGTTGATTCATAGTTTTGGGTGCTCTCAAGTTAGGGGCATAAATATTGATAATTGTTAGATCTTCTGGATGGATAGGCCCCTTAATTATGATATAACATCCTTCTTCATCTCTTGTTACAGTCTTTTTTTTAAGATTTTATTTATTTAAAGAGACACACAGGGAGACAGACAGAGAGAGAGAGAGAGAGAGAGAGAGAGGCAGAGACATAGGCAGAAGGGAAGAAGGCTCTCTGCGAGGAACCCAATGTGGGACTTGATTCCAGGACCCCAGGATCACAACCTGAGCTGAAAGCAGATGTTCAACCACTGAGCCACCCAGGCGCCCTCTTATTAGTCTTTGGTTTAAAATCTACTTTGTCTGATATAAGTATGGCTACTCTGGCTTTCTTTTGATGTCAATTAGCATGATAGATGGTTCTCCATCCCCCCACTTTGAATATGCAGGTGTCTTTGGGTCTAAATATGTAGGCAGCATATAGATGGATCTTGTTTTGTATGCATTCTGATACCCTATGTCTTCTGATTGGAACATTTAGTCCATTTATATTCAGAGTGATTATTGATAGATATATTGCCATTGTGTTACCTGTAAAGTTGATTTCTGGTGATGTTCATTTCTAGTCTTTGTTGCTTTGGTCTTTCTTTCCCACTCAAACTGTTTCTTTTAATATTTTTAGTAGTCATGAATTCCTTTAGTTTTTGTTTGTCTAAGAAATTCTTTATCTCTCCTTCTATTCTGAGTGACAGCCTTGCTGGATAAAGTATTCTTGGCTGCATATTTTTCCCATTTAGCACATTGAATATATCATGCCACTCTTATCTGGCCTGCCAACTTTCTGTGGATGGATCTGCTCTGAATCTGATTTTTCTTTCCCCTGGTAGATTAAGGACTTTTTCCATTGTCCATTGCTGTTTTTGGGATTCTTTCCTTGTCAGTGTACTTTGTGAATTTGACTATGATATGTCTCAGTGTGGGCCAGCTTTTGTTGAATTTAATGGGAGTTCTCTGTGACTTTTGGATTTTGATGTCTGTTTCCTTCCCGAGATTAGGGAAGTTCTCAGCTATAATTTGCTAAAATAAACCTTCTGCCCCTTTTTCTATCTCTTCTTCTGTGACTTCTATGATATGAATATTACTATGCTTTAAGGAGTCACTAAGTTCCCTAAGTCTACATTCATGATCCAATAGTTTTCTTTCCCTCTTCTTTTCAGCTTCATCACTTTCCAAAATTTCATCTTCTATATCACTTCTATTCATTCCTCTGATTCATCCATCTTTGTTGTCATTGCATCCATTCGGTTTTGCATCTCAGTTATAGAATTTTTAAAATTTCAGCCTGGCTAGTTTTTAATTCTTTTATCTCTGCAGTAAGGGATTCTCTCGTGTCTTCTCTGTTTTTTTTTTTTTTTTTTTAAAGCCCAGTTGGTATCCTTATGATTGTTGTTTTAAATTCTGGTTCAGGCATCTTACTTATATCTGTATTGATTAAATCCCTGGCCATTACTTCCTTCTTTTCTTTCTTTTGGGGTGAATCCCTTCATTTTGTCATTTTGTCTACATCATTGTTTTATTGTGTGATTGTTAGGAAAGCCTGTTAAATTCCTGCTCCTGAGAGTAATAGCTCTATTAAGAAGAGGTCCTATACTGTCTAGGGCCTGGTGCTTCAGTAACTTCAGAGTGTGCACTCTGCTGTTGTGTTTTGGCTGCTTCTTCCCTCGGGTCAGTTCTCTTCAGTTTCTCCTTGCCTGAAGTAGGGGTTTTTGGGACCTTGTCTACTCTGTAGAAAGTTTTAATTTTTATTTTGGTCTGCTTGTTAAAAGAAGCTAGATCCTATTTCCCCTAGAGCTGAAGCTTTGCAGGACTCTATGATCAGTACACATGGTGTGTGTGAGGGATTTGTGGATTTGTGCTAGTCTTATGGGTTAGGAGCCTGCTGCACTGCTTCTCAGGTCAACTTGTCCTAGTGGAGATGCACATGCAGGGTGCAGGGGAGTGGGGCTTGGTGTAAGTGGCTCCAGCCTCCACTGGAGGGCAGTGGTCGCTCAATGCAATCAGTGTTGGTGGGAGTGGAAAGGAAATTGGAAATGTCCTGCTCTTTCATCCCCTGAGCAGGAAGTTCACACCTGCCACTTTTTAGGAAGCCCTTAGAAGCTCTTCTCATTTGTCACTGGCTTCCGTCAAATCCCTGCTTTCACCCTGTCTCTGAGCTGTTTGCCCGTCAGGCAGCACAGAACTCCTGTGTTTTATCTCAGGCAGGAGACTGGGTTTCCAAACTCCAAATTTTAGAGAACCCGCACTGGCAGGAACTATACTGATCCTCTGGGGGTCTCCTGTGCTGTGGTTGGTGCTGGTTTGTCCCAGAAAAGTGGTTGCATGACTGAGTAGTGATTCAGAGTTTATGGTAAAGCCCAGCAAAAGGCCAGCACCAAGGTTTGCTGCCCTCAGCTGGTGTCTTCGTTCCTATGCTAGTGGACAAGGTAGCACAATTGGTTCCACCAGCTCTTTTTTCCCCAGAAAGGTTATATCACCTCTCCCAAATGCATTCCAAGAAGGAGAACTCTTTCTCCCCTGGTGATCCAGGGGATCTGCCAGGCCTCTGCCTTTCTTCACCACAGGAGCACTACTAAGCCTGCTAGACATGGCCCTGATGATGGCACAAACTTCTAAAACTTCAGACTTTGCTCCACTGTTTATAAAAACTTGTAATAGTCAGGCCCTCTCCTTTACCCAGTCAATGATTTTGAGGAAGAGTTTTTCTTCTGCAATCCCCTGTGCATGCTTTCACTTTTTCTCTCTCTTGTCCTTTCTTTCTTGCTCTTCTCTCCATGATCAGGGCTCTCACTTCCACAGCACCTGCAATTCTTTTCTCCCCCTAAGCATCTCTCCCAGCTCCTACCTTCAGCAATGTGGCAGTCTTTCTACCTCTAGATGTGCAGTTCGTTCTCTCAGTCCTCAACTAGTCTCTTGGGTGTTCAGAATGTTTTGATATTTGTCTAGCTATTTTTGAGGAATGAGGGAATCGTAGGGTCCCCCTACTCCTCCACCATTTTCCCAAGAGTAACTTGCCATTTTTCAATGAAAAATATTCATTTGAATAATCCTTGTTTCTTTAGGAATGTGTTGTTTTTTCCTGGCTCCTCTCAAGATTGTTTTTCTTCTTCTTTGGTTTTCAGCACTTCGATTATGATGTGGTCTGGTGCAATTTTTTGTGGTATTATTTGGTTTAGAGTTCACTGAACTTGAATCTGTAAATTTATGTCTTTCACCAGATTTGGGAAGTTTCCAGTCATTTCTTTTTCATACGTATTTTCTGAATTCATATTTTTCCTCTCCTTCTGTCACTCCATTGGCAGTAAATTAGACCTTTTAATATTGTCCCACACATTTGTGAGGATCTATTAAGTGTTTAAAAACTTTTGTTTTTCTTTTCAGTTCTGTTTTTTCTGCCACTGAGCCAGATTTTAGATTACTAAAATCTAGTAAATTTTTTACTTCAGATATTGTATTTTTCATTCTAAAATTTTCGTTTTTCTTTTCTATTGTTTCTATTTCTTTGCTGATAATTTACACTTTTCCATTTATTTTGAAAATATTCACCTTTACCTCACAGTGCACAGTGGCTATAATAGCTGTTTTTAATTTCTTTGACAATTCCTATATCTTTGTCATTTGGGGGTTAGCATCTGTTGATTATTATTTCCCTTGAGAATTATTCAAGTTTTCTTCTTGTATATATATATATATATATATATATATATATATATATATATATAGAGAGAGAGAGAGAGAGAGAGAGAGAGAGTAATTTTCTAGTACATCTGTATATCCTAGACATTTTGAATATTATCTTGTGAGGTTCTACGTTCTGTTAAGACCTTTGGACAGTGTTGGTTTTGTTTGTTTTTTTTTTTTTTTTTTTTTTTTTTTTTTTTTAATTTTTTTTTTTGGTTTTGTTTGTTTTAGCAGGCAAACAACCCAGATAGGATCAGATGGTAAGTTTTGTCTTAGGGTCCGGGGATGGTAGTTCCAATGTTTGGTTTTCAAAGCCTGTGTGCATGAACCGCAAAGGGGTCAGTCTGAGACCAGGACAGCAAGAATAGATCACAATTTAATTGTCAAATCTTTTGCTAAGTTTCTCTGGGTCTGTTCTACACTTGCACAGCTTGTGGAGGCAGCCTGCGACTTGTACCCACAGAAAATTAAGGGATCTCCTTCTCTCAGGGTTCAAGCCCTGGTGCTATTGTGCAATTCTGTGCAATTGGGGTTGCCCTGGGGTTCAGTTGATAAGAGAGGGTATGAGAGAGACGTCACAAGAGTTCCTTCTCCTGATTCTTCTAGTTGGAGGGTGAATTGTCTTTGGGATTTTAAATGCTGATGCCGTGTCTGCCACTAGTGCTGCAGCAGGGCAACTTCACAGTTGGGGCTGGCCCAAGGCAGAGGGAAAAAGAGGCGAAAAGAGGATCATTCAGCCTCACCGGCTGATCATTTCCCCCATCCTCTGACTAGAAAAAGTGGTTTCTTTCAGAGTTTCTCCTGTCCTTGCACATTACACAGTTCCTAGACTTGGTATATGATCATGGCAAAGCTGGCAGACAAAGGAGGGAAAGAAGTAGAAGAAACTCATCACCATGCTGGTGGTTTGTACTGCAGGTTTTAACTTCCTTCCCTAATCAGCCTGCTATGATTACTTTTCAGAGTCCTCAAGCAGTTACTTTTTATATCCTGCCCAGAGTTTTAGTTATAATCAGTGAGACAGACTGAAGTAGGTTTACTCAATCTTGGCCAATACTGGAAGTTTTTACATTGCTTATTTTTAAGGCTAGTCTCCAAACTTCTTAAATTGCTCTAAAAATTGCTAAGTAATTTTTTCCTCTGTCATTTAGAAACTCTCATTTTTAGGTCCTCTTTCCCTAATCCTTCTGCATATGGTGTCCCATTCCCACTGAATCTGTTCCTATACCCTACTTAGATTGGGGTCTCAAACTGGCACTTAGTTGTGCTTATAACCTAAGAAATCTTTATTTTCTTTTTATGTTTGCTTTGGATATAGAAAGTGACTAGAAGTTTCAATGAAGAAGTGATAGATTATTAAAAATAAGGAACTTGTGTTATATGGGCTTTAAATTCCTTCTGGAAATCTAATCACTTAAAACTACTATGCATTCAGTAATTACCTGATTTTCCAACTGTATCAGTTTTCTTCTGACATGAAAGATAAAGAGAACATATCAAGAGAAGACAGAAAAGCTGAACTATGTTTGCACACTCGCTTTCCGTGCCTAAAGCCTCTTAAAAATACACAATGGATTACATTCTATATTCTCAATGGTTGAAAGTGTAAATCAAGACAGTTGAACTTAAGACCTGATGCTAGCCAGCACTTAGTGGTTGTGCGATCTTCAATAATTTACTTAACTCTTTGAACTGAATTTTTTCATTTGTTAAATGGGTTCATTGGGCAATAGGTTTCTAAAATATTTTTTTCCAAAATTCTGACATTCTGTGAATTTATAATATAGTTGAGAATAGACTGTGCCAAATATGAAACCTGAGTGGGGAGTTAGAGTTACATCAATGAGCATACTACAGAGGTAGGAAATCAGTGTGATCCTTGATTTTAAGAAAGGCAACAATCATTATTTATTTATTTATTTATTTATAAAGATTTTATTTATTTATTTATGAGAGAGAGAGAGAGAGAGAGAGAGAGAGGCAGAGACACAGGCAGAGGGAGAAGCAGGCTCCGTGCAGGGAGCCCGATGTGGGACTCCATCCCTGGTCTCCAGGATCATGCCCTGGGCTGAAGGCAGGCACTAAATCGTTGACCCACCCAGGGATCCCCTCACTGAGTATTTAATCCAGTATTTCTGGACAGTTAGTGACTGTTCAAATTAAATTATAATTTGAAAATGTATGATCTGCAATTAAACTAAGACCAAAACCTGAATAATTCTGATTGTATGATTGTGGTGGCTTATCAGTCCTGGGTTTGTGGTGAAAATGTAAGATGACTGGAAAGAGACAGCATTCCTTGGAATGCAGAGGTAGTTATTATATATATATATATACATGTTAAATGCAACCATCTCCCCTTCTCCACCTTGCCCCTTGCTCAAGAACTCTGTGAGGAGTGCATAGCAGAGCTGACATATTTGACTAAAAAGAATTTGAAGTTAAAGAGAAAATAATCTGAAAAACAAACTAGAATGTCAAATAGGCACCTAAGATATCACAAAACATCAGAAGAACCAGAAAAGTCTAAGAAATTATGACCAAGAATATATTAATACATGAGAATATTAACCTCAGATAAATTTGTTGGGCTTTAGCCAATTTTAGTTCTCCCCTCTTCTTCCCATGTTTTTATACTTCAGAAATTTAGATAAATGTTATCATACTCAGTATGTACTTTGCATCTCACTTTTCCTCCAATTTCAGCCCTTTGATATCTGCTGTTCCAGTTCATTCATGTGACTTACTCTATTGTTTACCACTGAACAATGGTATGAACATTTATTTATCCATTCTTCTCTTGGTAATGTTGTTTCCCAATTTATGCTATTGCAAATAGTGGTATCTTGTTTCCACTGTTTTATTTCATACTTTTGTTTACCTTTACTTTCATTTTCTTTAATTTTTCCCCTGCCAATTCGGAGGATATATCTTGTATTTCATGTGTGACAAATTACCTTTATTTTTAAAATATAAATATTTAAGTATATATTTTTCTAACAGTATTTCAGTCTTCTTCCTGTGTAGGATACATATGTTAGCATGCTTTACTTATTATTGGACTTTCCTCCTATTGTTTTAATCTGATTTTCAGTTTTAATTTTTTCAACCCAAAAAGTAGTAGATGCTGTCTATTCAATAACTAATTCAGAATTATTTTAATCCCTTTTTTTTTTTAAATCCCTTTTTATGGTAAATTTTCTTTCTCCTAACTCAGGCCGTATGAATTCATTTCTTTTTACATAGTGTATCCTTTAACAATTACTTAGTGAGGGTTTATGGGTGTACATTTTCTTTGTTTTGGTCTGAAAATATCTTTTTTTTTTCCCTTGATGTTAATAATTTACCTAGGCTTAATAAAATTCTAGGTTGATAGTTATTGTCTCTTTAGCACTTTAAGGATATCAGTGTATTACTCTCTCATTGTTGCCAGTTACAAATAGGCTATCAATCTAGTTGTCATTCCTTTGTAATAATAGCTACCATTTTTTGAGTGCATGCTTTGTACCAGTGCATTAAACACAAATACAAACTCACCTGTACTTCACAACAAGTTTATGAAGAAAGTGTTAGTATTTTGTGTTATAGGGATGCCTGGGTGGCTCAGTCGGTTAAGCATCTGCCTTTGGCTCCGGTCATGATTCCAGGGTCCTGGGATCAAGCCCTATGTTTGGCTCCCTCAACAGGAAGTCTACTGTTCCCCTTCCCTCTGCCCCTCACTCCCACTCATGTGTGCATGTGCTCATAAATAAATAAATAAATAAATAAATAAATAAATAAATGTTATATATAAGGAAACAAAAGCACCAAGAGTTGAAATATCATGATCAGTATCCACAGCCAGTCAGTGGCAAAGCTGGAAGTGTGTATTTATCTTTATCAGACTCAGAACTCTGAGTGCGCTCTTGGATCAGTAAATCATGTCTCAACTTTGGAAAATGCTAGATCAAATCTTTTCAAATACTTATTTTCCACTTTTCTTTCTTTACTCTTTTTTTTTTTTTTAATTTTTTTAATTTTTTTTTTTTTTTTTTTTTTTTTATTTATGATAGTCACAGAGAGAGAGAGAGAGAGAGGCAGAGACACAGGCGGAGGGAGAAGCAGGCTCCACGCACCGGGAGCCTGATGTGGGATTCGATCCCGGGTCTCCAGGATCGCGCCCTGGGCCAAAGGCAGGCGCCAAACCACTGCGCCACCCAGGGATCCCCCTTTCTTTACTCTTTTATCAAAACCTTATTTTGGCAAAGGCCCTAGGGTATGGTTGTACAAGCAACACACAGCACAACTTTAGGGGCTCCGTTCACACTAGAGTCTGTGAGCTGTTTATTTTCAACTTGCTTTCAGTCAATTCATTTAGAGATGTTTTTGTCAATTCTCAGTCAAGGAATTGATGTTTAAATAAAGACATTTCTACTACATGCTTGTAAATTAGCTATTACTATTAGGTGCTCCAGGAAACAAGATTGTTTCTGTTGACTAGTTCCCAGGTAACTCAAGTTTACCTCAGCTTTTAAATCATAATCATAATCATAATGATAATACTGCTTTTGTATGTCATGCTCCACTGTATTAATAATGATTCATGTACATTATTTAACCTAATTCTTACCACAATCCCATGAGGTGGTTTGGGAATATGATATCATCACCCCCATTTGGTAGATAAGGAAACCAGATCTCAGAAAAACAAAGAGGCTTACACAACATTTCAAAGCTATTGAACAGCAACTGGACCCATGACTAATGGGTGAAGTCGAGGCACCACAAACAGACTTTCACATCTTGGCTCCTTCTTCCCTTTTTCTAGTTACTTTTCTTATTATTTGTTCCACGTGCTATAATTTTTCAACATTCCTAAATACTTCAAGACATTTCAGAGCTGACATTTCTCTTCTCTCTGGTTTCTGTCTCTTCTCTCCCTCTGTGGAGCCCATGGAGCAGGAGGCCACCTAGGAGGCTACAATGGAGAACCTCATTTATGACTTCTTTACCAAATCTGTCCTTTCCGGTGCCTACTTCTTTCCAGCTAAACTATGAGCTCCTGAAGGGGTGGTGGGGAGAAGTGGGGGTTGGTTCTTATTTGTCTGTGAACTCACAGTTCTTACCATAGTGCTGAACACAGGAAGTGCCTAACCTTTTGCGAATAAATAGATGTGTCAAAACACAAAAAGGACTTTCAGATACATTTCTATGATGTTTTTTAGTTTGAAAACACTTTTATGTCAATGCTTAATTTTTTACTTTCAAGCACTCTGAAAAATACTAACTGCTGTCATTTGACATGTCAAATGAATAACGAACAAATTAACTAATGAATGAGTTAGTGGATCACAGCAAAAAAATAATACAATACCTCCCCGTATGTGTTTAGTAATAACCGCTCTCACTTTAAAATTTAATGTAGTCAGTTTCATGTGCAATTAACTCTTAACCTTTACTGACATTTAAATCTATAAACATTTATGCAATGTAAAATGTTTTAAAATTTGTCAGGGAATTGGAATGAAAAGTGTGAGCAAATATAAACTTGCCATGTTAGATATTGATTTCATCATTTCTGACCTGGGAAAATAAAATCAATGTTTAATATGGCAACCGATGACAAATGGTGGGGGCTAAATGAGCTTCCTGTGTGTATTCATTCTGATGATAAGTGAAACAAAAGGGATCCACTGTGAATTATGTGTGTGGCGAAGTTGATTAAACCTGCCTGCGTGGTCACAGTGTGACTGAAATATCACTGGATCCGTGATGAGTTGCTCCTCCGGATGCTGTTTGCCTTGTGGGAGAAACAGGCAGGCAGATCTTCCTCAGTTCAGTGATTTTACTGCATATATACAATTTCAGCCAAGTGCAACAGAAAATACTTAGAATAAGGGCAGACTGGAAAGACTACCAAGCCATCAATGACAGAATGGCTGTTTCAGAGAGCCCTGATGCAAGGAACAGGGCAGCTTGATAAGCGTTAAGAAAGGAGCAATGGACGCCAGGCATTCCATTACATTGTCAAAGCCAGACCCAGAAAATCATGTCTTTGCTGGTTTTGTCAGCAGGCGAAGAAGGAAAATACAAGTAGATAGTCAAGGAGAGGAAAATATAAAGATACTCATTTCACACCTGACCCACGTACATCATGCTATATTAGAAGAGGAATTTGGGAGCAGTAGGGGAGGCATTATTGCAGAGATGGAAAACTGCATCACATAGCTCTTGGTTCCAGTCTACTTCCCTTCTCCCTTCAACGAATGTTAATAAGGTTCATGCTGAGATATGTAAAGAATGCAAAAGGAACAGATCACATCTGTGCTCAGGTAACCCTGTTGGGTTAAAAATGCCTTTTGCCATGATCAATTTGCCTGTAGTTGGAGATTACGATGAAGAACAATGCCTGGTTCTTGCACGAACACATTTCCCAACAGAGTCAGAGAATTCTACGTTCCACTGGACTCCATTATTATGTTATCATCAAGACCTTTACTTTGGGAGGCATTTAGCATATTTTGGGCCATAGGAATGTTGTTTAAGAAATGATTTCTTCAAATGCCTGAGCATTAGATCTGTTTCAGCAGAGGGTAAGAGTTAGGGGTGGTTTACTTATTTATACTGTATGTTCAAATTCAGCAATTTATTTTTTCCCTAAGGTAATCTGGTATTCTCCTAGGTCATTTTAGAAATCTCTTCTAGACATATCCATTAAAACTTCTTCAGCAGGTAGATACGATATTAACACTGGGTGTCATTTATTTATAAAGTCTTTTAAGTTTTGATTCTATCATAACCCTGAAAAGAGACACGGGTCCAGAAGCTCATAGGCTAAAATACCAAAAAGAAACAAGGGGGGTGGGAGGATTTGACTTTTGTGGAACTCTGCATTTGTAGGTTCTTGGAGAAACTTGCTGCGAGCAGGTTAACATGATCACTTCATAAATTGGACGTGAGAATTGGAGGAGTCGGGAGGGGGAACATTAACAGATGTATGATGCATTTTGGGTAGCTTATGCTATTTTAAATAATTCTTTGAAAAGTTATTCTAAGCTTAATAATGAGAAGTCAACCTCTGTCTTGACTATATTTTCTCAATTATTTGGCATTTGGAACAAATGCTTCATTTTACATTACATTGCACTTGTTTAATTCAATTCAATAAACATTTTAAAACTTCTACTTACATTCTTTTCAGCTGAGAAATATGTATCCCAAGGGCTGTGTCCCAGAAAGTCTAACTAGGTAAAACATAAACTGTGAGGTGGTTTCTGGAGTCTAGATTTTGCACAGGAGTTAATTTAAACATTTTATATTAAAATTACCAATACTAGATGATAGATTTGAATGTAAAATTCATGTGAGTTTTTAAGAGAAAGAGATGCTTAAAAGAAATTCCATCTTAAAGCAGTTTGAAGGCATATACTCTTCTGCTATAAGTGGTACCTAGGGAGAAAAAATGTGAGAACATTCTATACAAGACAAGCTATTAGACATGTAGGAGTGGGAAATATACAGTCTAACCTTGGTCCTTTTACTTGGACCTTTTAAATAGGAGGTAGAAAATGTGTTCACAGTGAACACAAAAGATGTAGAAAGACATGAAGAGAAGATCAATTATATTTAATAAAAGTGTCATGTGAGTGTTAATACTTGGAAAGAGCCTGGAAATCAGAATAGAATTCCAGTGGCTGAAATGTGTGAGGGAATTTTCCAGGTGAAGAGATTAGCATATGCAAAGGCACAGAGGTATGAATTGGCATGGCAGATTTAGGAACAAGAAAAATGTCATGTGGCTGGAACATAGATACAAGGTAGAAGAAAGAAAGAAGATGTATCTGAAGTGCTTCTGTATATTTTTACCTATGTTATTTCAGATTAATCAATGTTCAGCCTTTAAAGGAACCTTCCTGTGAAGAACTAACTTTAAAAGTGAAAATAACTTTCTCATTTATCTGCAAAAAAATTGGATTTTAAATTCATTGAGCTTGCAGCACAACTATATATACTATCTTTTATTGTAGATTGGGTGAGCATTCTCCCCTCACTTACCCACAGAAGAGTTTTGTTTATTTCCACATATGTTTATGTGATGTCTACCACTGGTTGGAACACTGGCTAGGATTGCCTTCCTACTCCAAAAAAAAAAAAAAAAGAAAAGAAAAGAAAACCTTTTCTGAAAAGTAGTACTAAGCCCAGTTTTATCCAAATATTCATGCTTCTCTTAGACTCAGGGGAAGACCAAGGCTGAGCCCAGATGTCGGGATGATCTGAGAGAGAATCTTCTGTCCTGATTGAAGACCATGTATTCCTTTTACAGCCCAGCAGAGTATGCCAGAAAACCAGAAAACCAGTCATCATGATGCCACCAATTCTAGACAATATTCCTAAAATTCTCACAAACTTGGAATAGAGCAGATAAATCTCATTGACTCAATACCAGTATTTCCTCCCCAACAGTTGGAGGATTTCCATAGAGGTCTTTTCCTATGAATATTAGCAAGCAATTCTAAATTGTGAAAAATCAGGAATAATGACCACATTTAAAATTTTTCATTGGAGTGAAAATAGCTGTGGAGATGGGAAGTTATGTCAGTGTCAAGAAGGATATATTAACACTGACCCACATTAAGGTCATAGAATGACATGGATGGAAAAATAAACTGAGGCCTTGTCAGAAGAATTTCATGGTGCATGAGACAGGTGGAGAGGAATGAGGTAGAAAGACTGACTAGGCCAAAGGGTGATGCATAATGTGACGATTCCTTGTTATGGTTACTATAGCTCATGCTTGTGCACCAGCTTTCGAGGGTCAGGAATTGAATTTTGCCAGCGCTCCCAGAGTTCTCAGGATTGAGTGATACAAAAGACAAAAAGCAAAGCAAAAACTTCTTATGTATTAGTCACAATGTCAATCCATTAATCCTGAGATTAATGGTCAGGTCACACATTTCTGCTATCCAGAGCACCCCCTCTGACAACCAGGATCCTAGTAAGGCATCAGAAACCTGCTTGGCACACTTGGAATTAGAACAAAGGAAGGGGTCAATTAGAAAAGTAAATCATACCGGTCCCACTGCAGTCCTACAAAAGAGAATGCCCTTTGCTGCACAAGAAGCTGCAATATAGTATTGGGTGTGTGGATTTCGGGGTCATTTACACCTGGGTTTAAGCTAGCCTGGCCATTTACCACCAATAACATCTGGTCGTCTCTCCTACAACCTCAGTTTCTTCATCTGTAAAATGTTATGTAGATAATAGCAATAGCTAACTCTTTTTCCTTTTTTTTTTTTTCTTACTCCAAAGGGTTTATGGAGACAAGTTCCACATCCAAGTCCAGAGCAGAGGGGATGATGCTTATAAACAGGAACCTGGAATAGAGTCCAGAACTCAGTATAGAATCTAAAAAAAAAAAGGAGTGAAATAGAGGAAGAGAGTAGAGGACCAGGAGAGGAGAAGACAGACTATCACACAGTACAAACAGGGGTGGGGATGGAGCTCCATTAAAATTCCATTTACTTGTATAGATATTCAAGAAGTTATGGGGGACCCCTTTCCACCTTCCATGCTCCAAGGAGAGGCAAGAGAAAGTCCTCTTTCCATGGGTACAGGAGGTAGGGGTGAGTGTCTCCCATGAGGCCATCACCTGCTCCCCAGGCAGCTCCTGGCCTTAGAGGCATTGAGAATTTTCCGGAAAGCTATGCTGAGAGAACTGGAGGAAGAGTATTGGCTTGAACAGGCTTCTGAGTGTGCCAGCCTTGGCACTCCCACTTAGGACAGTCCAGTGTCCAGCTGGCTTCATGGCATCTGGGTGGAACCCAGAGCAGGAGGGCCTGGGGCTCCTCCCAGCACAGCTCTTGCTCAGGTCTGGGAGGGTAAAAAGAGGAGTTGGGGGTTCAATGAGAGAACTTGGCACCTTCTGGCATCTTGGAAAAGCTGATCCCCAAGGACATCCAGTCCTGGTTGTGCTGTGCCCACGAAGGTACCAGCACTGGGCATCAGGACCCAGAGAGGAAACTCCCAGAGGCCTTCCTGGAGGGTGATTCCTAAAAGAGGCTGCTCTCTGGGCTGGATGCTTAGGGAAGGGTAGGTCATGGGGGAGGGTCTCCCAGGCAAAGCACCTGGGGAAAGACTCTGAGGCAAGTAGGAAGAGACTGGGCCTCTGGGCCCCTAGACTGGGGCTGGGAGTCATCTCAGTCCCACCTGCCTGGCCAACTTCCCAGCCAGCATGTGACAAGGGCTGGGCCATGTGAACATTATAAGAAGATCTTGGCCAGGACATCAGTGCCCATACTGGCAATGAATGCCTTGGGGGTGGCAGACAATATATTGGATGGCCTCCTCATGCTTCTGGAGATGGGCCATGATCTCCTCCATGCGTGTTTTGTTGTCCAGGCTCCACAGATGAACGGGATAGTCATGGCTTCCCAACATCAGGAATATGCCATTAGGGTCCATGGCTAGTCAGGTGACCACATGCAAGTAGGCAACCATGGAGTGCACGGATTTCCCTGTCTGACTGTCCAGGAAGTGGATGCCTCTGTCATCATGGGTGGTGATGAGGAGGGGCTGGTTTGAGTAACTCACTACCTGGTTGATCTGGGTTGGGCTGCTGCTCCTCTTAGACTCTAGTATGAGGAGGACACTGCCAACTTCAAAGTCATAAGAGTTGTGTTGCAGAACAGAAGAAGGGGACTATGTGGGCAGGCTCAGTGCTGGAGAAGGCCACCAAAGTAGAATCTCATGATCGCTGGTTGTGGAGAAGGTACAGAAACAGGTCAAGATGCTGCTGCCAGTGTCCTAGATGTGGATGGGTGCCACTGACAGAATAGGAGGGCAGGCACTGGGATATGGGACTAAAGGTTGGGGCCCACACAGCCTCTGCATGGCCCTCCAGGAAGCACATGGCTCAGCACACTTATGTCATAACCATCACAGAGGTCCATGCTGAGGTCTGGAATCTTCCAGCTGTGGATGAGGGCATCTTCCTACCACCATAACAGTTTTTGTTATGCCCCTGTGGTTGCCCCTGGTGACTGCCAACATAGTCCCTGTGAGCCTGGAAGATGTAAATAGGTTCCACACCAAGTGAAGTATTCTTCTTTGCTGTGACAGCCTTCTGTGGGTTCCAGAGCTTGAGCATGTGTCCTCAGAGGCTTTAAACAAGACCTACTGGCTGTGGTGGGATGCCAGGGAATCAACACCATCCTACTACCTCTGGGGAGAGCAAGGTCCCAAGATGTCAAACTATCACATGCCGAGTGAGGTCAATCTGATATAGACATTAACGCTCTTCAAGTATTAGAGAAGGCCAATAATCCAACCCTTAAGAAAGATCACAAAAGGGCAGCCCCGGTGGCTCAGGGTTTTAGCAACGCCTTCTGCCAAGGGTCTGATCCTGGAGACCTGGGATCAAGTCCCCTGTCGGGCTCCCTGCGTGTAGCCTGCTTCTCCCTCTGCCTGTGTCTCTGCCTCTCTCTCTCTGTGTGTGTCTGTCATGGATAAATAAATAAAATCTTAAAAAAAAAAAAAGAAAGATCACAAAAGAATTGAGAATAACTTAATGAAGACCATGTGGAATAAGAACTGCAAAAAAATTACTCTAAATTAGCTTAAGCATAGTTCTTTACTACAAACTATGAACACTATGTGCTGTGATATTTATAATAACTTCCAATGTTATCTCACTAGGAATCCCTAGAACACTTAGAAGTGTAGCTAAAGGAAGCTTTTGGTTTTGGTCTTCTCTACTTCAGTCCTGGTATCTCCTCATCTGCTGGAGCTGGACCTCTCTTTTATGATTCCCATCTATCTGTTGGAATGGTCATTTCTTTTTATTACTTTTTTTTTTTAAAGATTTTATTTTTTTACTTGTGAGAGAGAGCTCATGCGCACCCAAGTGAGTGCACAGAGAGGGAGAGGAGAAGCAGACTCCCTGCTGAGTGGGAATCCCTCCATTGCAGAAGCCTGGAATCATGACCTGAGCTAAAGAGAGATGTTTGACTGACTGAGCCACCAAGATGCCCCTCTTTATATTTCTTATAATTAATTTCCAACATTTTCATTCTCTTGATCCGTAACCATTGAAAACTTAAATTTTTAAGAAGGCAAGTGTTCTCAAATTGTATTACTACACCCTTGTAAATCTGTTATACATTTTTTAAAAATTTCAAGAGTCTCTCATGAAAAGCCCATCATCAATTACCTATCTGAAAATCATGCTGATCTGCAGAGGGGCAAGAGTTCCACTGCTTTGTGCTCTAAGAGGTTTTTATCTAATACTTGGTCATGAGATACCAATTAGCCTTCAAGTTTTACCTTTCATCTTTAGGATTAACCCATTTGGAGTCTGTCTTGTATGATCTGTTTCCCTGTGCTCCATGAAGAATCACTCCACCTCTAATGAGCTCTGCTAACATGTGGAGGGTTTAGTGTGCTTTCACAGGGTGCGGGGCATTTGTCAGGGCATTATTGCATTCTCCCAAATCAAACTCCATATTCAAATCCCATTTCTATATTCCAATCTCTATAAACTTGTTTATTCCTCTATAAAGTGAGTTTATAATAATACTCACCTTTTAAGGTAGTTGTGAGGGTAAATGAGGTTATGCATATAATGCACTTAGTATAATACCTGGTACATCATAAATGGTCAATAATGGTTGTATTTACTATCACATATCTCTTAACTTGACTCTTCCTGGAAGCTTCCTGCATTTTAAGTAACTTGTAAATTATTGGTCTCATTCACTATGTTGATTTGCCAGTTTAACTTTCAAATATAACTTTTTTTTCTAAGCATTACCACCAAGGGTCAACCACTGGATCTAGAGTACAAAGACCCTTGTAGACTCTTCTAAGTTTTATCTAATCAAAAGTCTTATACATTCTTATACACCAGAAACTATAATGGATAGGACTACATTATGACCATGGATCCCTTCTTCCTTTAAACAAAAAAAAATTAATTATATTTTATTACAGAATTGGTATAAAAACAATATACTCAAGGCTGCATTTATTATTACATATTCCTCTTTATTATGTTCATTTTTTTCTTCATATTTTAAAAGAAATTAAAACTACATTTTCATGGGCCCTAAAGGTCTAGACTTTAGTGTCTACTGTGTGAAAGGATAAGTCAGGCCTGATTTAATTGTGGACTGAGACCATAGTGAGAGTCAAGGAGCCCTATTGATACTGTTTCCTCAAATGCAGCTAAAGATATTATTACAGCTGTTTTGTTAATAGGGTTAATAAAGCTACTACCAAAATCATTCTTGTAGTGAAATATTATAGAATGACAAAGTGTCATACCATCTTGAGACTACCTGGTTCAAGATCCATTGCTCATAAGTGAAAATTAAGACTCAGTGTCAAAGTGTTCAACTTGGATTTATAGAGAGTGAGAGCTAGAACCCAGTTCTCCTGATAACTGGGCAATATTTTTTCCACCACACTATCCATTGCTCATTAAGGCTTTATTTGAGGAACACCTGGGTGGCTTAGTGATTGAGCATCTGACTTTGGCTCAGGGCATGATCCAGAGATCCTGGGATCAAGTCCCACATCAGGCTCCCCACAGGGAACCTACTTCTCCCTCTGCCTATGTCTCTGCTTCTCTCTTTGTATCTTTCATGAATAAATAAATAAAATCTTTAAGGATTTACTGGAGTTTGGTTTTTAATTTGAGTTCATGTTTCCTGGGACATTCCCTGTAAGAATTTTTTGTGCGTTCTGTGTTTGTCCTATCTCACAATCCCTCCAGGCACCTCTACTACAGGGAGATAGGTTGTCCAGTTGCAGTATCCTTGAGAGGGGGCTCTTATAGATATGTACCTCCCTAGGAAATGAAGTCTAAAAGGCCAGGGACCAAAGTCGGGGAAAGGAGAGCTAAGATTTGTCAGGTGCTTATTATATGACAAGATCCTAATTGGGTGTTTTATATCTAATCTATCTTTTAATCTGGAAAGTAGTTATTGGTATCTTGTATCTTGAGACCTACCATTTGCTAAGGGCCTCGAACAACTAGGAAAGGCTAAAACATAACTAGTCTCCTGAGTATGCTGGCCCTTTTATATACTATCTTGTTCTGAGCCATAATTTTGGAATGGATTCCAACACTCACTTAGTCTTTGGGGTAGTGGATCCAAAAATCTTTGGGGTTGTGGATCCTCTTCAAGATCCACATGTATTTGAATATTATACTCTCTGATAGAATGTTCCAAGTGGCCTGGTAAAAATGATTCCAGCTCTGCTATAATGCACAGGTTAATTATAACCTTGTGACAATGCCAGAAGTATGGCTTCATTGCCCAAGGGATTATGTTTATCTATAGTGATTAAATTAAACAACCATCGACATTTCTGAGAAATACTCTAGCACAATTTTGAAGCCTTCCTAATCCAGCTAGATTAATCCTCTTGTATACAAACCATCAATATTTCTATAGGAGAGTTTCCATACGGATCATTCCCATGTTAACATATTAAAACAGTATTTAAGATGAAATATTTACCCTAAATGGAGAGGCATTAAAAACAAAGACCAGCTGTTGTATCTGTGTACTTGGTTAAAAAAAAAAAAAAAGGCAGCTGGAATCAATATAGCATTTGGACACATGGCTGAAGATGTGCTTTTTGTGAGGAATGTGCCCTTGAGGGAAATGAACCTTTGCATTTGTGTACTATTGAAGTGGAAAATAGGGGAGAACCTTGAAAGCCAGGGACTATCTTCAGTTACATGACGTGAGAGAAAAGTGAAAGCTTTGAGGGTTATTGATTATAAGACAGCCATGATAAAACATAGCATTTTAATTAAATCCTGCACACTGGCAGTGAAGGCTCAATTTTGTGCTAAATTTTAGAAACTGAGTCTGAATAGGACCTCTTAAGGTATCTAACTGGCCTGCACATATTAGATCTCTGCTATCCAAGATGGTAACACCAGCCATTCATGATTGTTTACAATTAAATTACTTTCAATAAAATACATTTTAAAATTCAGTTCCTGGCCTCACTAGGCACATTTCAAGTGCTCAATAGTTGCATGTAACTAGTGGCTACTGTATTGAATAGTGCAGATATGGAACATTTCCATCATTACAGAAAGTTTCTTTAGACAGCACTGTATTAAACATTCAATAAATACATGTTGAATGAATGAATTATTGAATGCCTAAAATTTGAAAGGAGATAAAAGGCAATACTCTTGTAAAAAAGTTGAACCAGTCCTCTTAAAAGAAGACATAATATTTATTTGGGGATGGGGGATGGGTAAAGGGATACAATGACCTTTTAAGAAATGTAATATCCTATTCCATTGACATATTTTAGATTTCTGTGACAAACTCCTCTTCTGAAACCTTCAGTAAAGTCTATTTTATTCATGATGACCTGTGTCAATGGGGACTTTTTTGAGGAGCTCAATAAAAGGTCTTTATTTCATGGGGAGTCAGCATGGTGTAGAACAGGGGCCAGACATAAGGAAGAAGGAACAAGAAGTGGAGGAGGTCATATGTCCACCAAGAACAGATAGGAACCTTAGGGATAGATTTGAAATTCCATAGGCTGGTGAACCAGGCTCAAGCCAACTTTTCCTTTAATTAAAGTACCCTGGCTGATGATGGCTATGCTGCATTTTTAATACACTGTAACAGGAGTTGGCAGGTCAAATCTGGCCCACCTATCTGTATTCGTAAAGCCAACAAGCTAAGAATGGTTTTTATACTTTTCAATGATTGTTTTCAAAAAAATCAAAAGAATAATATGAACACGTGGCAATTATTTGTAATTAGAATTTCAGCATTCATAAAAAGTTTTGTTGGAACACAGTCATCTCATTTGTTTACAATTGTCTCTTGCTGATTTTGTGCTATAATGATAGAGTTGAGTGTTTGCGACAGATACCAAATGGCCTGCAATGCTTAAAATATTTATCTCTGGCTCTTTATAGAAAAGTTTGCCAACTCCTGTACTATATCATCAATATAGTGAGAGAAGGGATCTACATACCAGATAACATAAAACATTCAGGCCAGGAATGGCTTGCACTAAAACAAGCCTGTTTCATGGGGAAACCATAACAAAAGAGAAGGTTTTAGAAGATTAAGGATAATGAGAGGAAGGAAACCGCTGCATCAAATGTAAATGGCTACATTTTTATTGCTGATGATAGCAGGAAATTGGACAGAAGAAAAGAAAACTGTGTGACCTAAGGCAATCAATCATTTAACCTTTCTGAGATTCAGTTCAATATCAGTCAAGTGTCCATCTGTGATGCAGAATAGTCCAGCACCATATGGTTCAACAAATGCCTATTTAGTGCCTCTCATAGGAAACTCAATGTGAGGAAGGATGGGGAGCCTAAATTTTGGACCTTATTCTCCAAAAACACATAATCTCCTTGGGGAGATAAGGAAGCATATTGTATTATTGGTGATAAATGACAAATAAGAAATTCTGGAAATAAGTTATAATACAATTATTATATTTCCATTCAGAAAAGGATGAGATAAAATCAGCAAGAGTAATCAAGAAAGGCATCCTAAAGAAAGAAGGAAGGATTTGGGTTGCAGCTTGAAGGCTGACTGGGGGGAGGGAAGGGAAGAAGAGCATTCCAGATGGAGAAATGAACAAACAATGGCTAGGCATTAGGTGGAGAGAGATCCCCTCTTTTGATCTCTCCAAAAGACAAGAGATCAGTTAGGCTGCAGCAGGTGCAGATAAGGGGGAGAAGCCAAAGATAAAGAGAAATAGGGCAGGGACAGTGGTTTGAGGTTTTTGAAAGTCAGGATAAAGTGTTTCCCAGATTGACAAAGAGAAACATTGTATGTTTGTGTAAAGAGAAAGGATAAGAAATTGGTATTTGTCACAGCAATAGTACAGAGAAAAGTTATGTGAGTACAAAGAAATCCGACAAGTCTGCTGATATTACAGTTAAGAGAGAGATGAAAAGGAGGAAATAGTGTACACCTTAGACCTTACAAGATAGGAAAGAAATTGTCCTAACAGACACATCATCTAGAGCTTCCAAGGACAAAATATAACATGAGTCCAAGAGTAAAGATGGGAATTGTGCAGTCAGCTCTGTGAATTTACGCACATAATGGAATAGTCAACTGCTGGCCACATAGCCAATGGCTTTATTTACCTAAGGATCTGGAGAACTTCTTTGAAAAGATAATAAGTAGAAGCATTGGCTCAGACAACTGGCTCCTTAACAAGTATCCTACACAACTGAGGAAACACAGTTGTCTCTTACTCTTCTGAACGAAGGATTAGAATTTAAAAAGGCAGTGGTTCAAGGGGGAGAGGGTCAGAGAACATTTGCTAACACTATTAAGCCTGAATGGGGGAGAGAGAGAGATTCTGAGAGAAGCCCTGAATAATAGCTCCTGACACAGCCTTTCCAGACTCCTCTCCAAATTCTTGAAGAGAAGGCAGTGAAGAAAGTGTAATGATCTATAGTGAATCAAAAAAATATCTTTAATATTGGGGACACTGCTGAAAACACATAGCACAGTCACTGTCTTTTTTTCCACCTTCTTTCTTGACCAGTTCAGTGTGGCGACAATGAGAGCGAATGAGTGGCCACACCACTGACCTCTGCAGCTAATAGGTGACTACATCCCACTTGGTAATACTGAGAAACAGTAATCAGAGCCATGAAGCTTGGAAAATACCATCATAAGGTATGCTCAGCGCACATAGGAAAGTCCATGACCCCTTGTCTGTGAAGATGATAAAAGGAGCTAAAGGACTTCCATTGCAGAGATTGTACTAAAATGGCAATACAGATACTACTGTTTTTATACTGCCCTTAAGAACCAAGATCTTTACTATTTATTTAGATTGGTGACCAACCCTAAAAATCTTGACTCACACTATAAAACAAAATTTTTATAAACTAAATAAAATAATTTTGTTAGTTTAACCAGCAGATGTAGTGTTGTGGATGGTTTTTACTAGGAGTCATTGATTTCCAATGGTGATACACTAAAGAAGACTTACTGCCACATCAGTGAACCCTGATTTGAGCAGATCAGATGGGCTTGGAATGAATAACTGAAAGGCCAAGTATACCTAACATGGAGGTTCTTGTCAACACTGACCATAAATATATTTATTGTTTGCATGAGAATACACTGACTGGAAAAAAAATAAGTAAAAATTATTCCATGATTAAGATGGCTTTTTGTGAGTATGACATTGACAATACCTAATTACCAGGTTGACCTCGCACACTTGAGGAAAGGCGCTTGTCAGAAAACAAAATGTTAACAAAAACTTCAAACCACTACTTCTTGGTAAACAGAATTAATTGTTTCTATGCATAAGCGAATTTAGTGTGGGTGGTGAGAAGACATAACTATAGAGTTTTATATTTATGAAAGTATTCAAAACATCTACACCTTTGGTTAATTAAGCCATAACTACATTAGTGAATAGAATGAACAGGAATTGACAGCACTGAAATTGAAATATGTTTCTAGACTAATTTCTGTAGAATAGAGTGATTGTACTACTAAATAAACTCAATTCTATAAAGAATAAAAGGATATAATGATCTAAGTTCATTTATTTCAGCCAAAGGAGAGGGAAGATGGATGGTTAAACTTAAAAATAAAATGTAACTATGCAACTGGTTTATTGTCACAGCTCCTCCATTTCCCATCAAAAAATAATTTCTGGATTAAATTCTCATTACATTTTGATATAATTCTTAGGCAATTAGAATTAGATTATAAAAACTCTAACAAACTCTTCCAAAAGTAAATAGAAAACAAAACTTCAAAGGAAACCACAAATTGCTAGCTCAGAAAAAATTATCTGTGCATCTTTCAGATGAAAATAAAGTACATTTAAATGTGTTGTTTAGGAAAAAAAATAAATAAATCAATGTGTGGTTTATTTAAAACGTTATTTGAAAATCATGAAGTTCAGGGCAGTTCCTGCAATGAATACTAATAAGTGATGAATAGTTATTCTGGTGCTTAATCCAACTCCATAAATTCAACAATGGTGCGATGTCAAAATAAAGGAATATTTTCCTTGTCTGCTGGGAGCACCACTTCCTGAACGTTAATTAGACGGTGATGCATAAAACATTTTTTGCTAACTAACCTAACATATTTGGAGTTGAAATACTGTCCAGGGAATACACTTTCCAATGAAAAGAACTTATTTTGGGTAATAATTATTTTTGATAATTAAATGTTTCCCCCTTCTCTGCTTAAAATTGAATCGCTCCAAGACAAATGTTTACTTTCAAGCAGGAAACCAGGAAAATGAAGGTCTAGACAGCAAAGTTCCCTGTTTATGGGGTAAAGATCTGCCTGTAGATGGAATTTTAACTTAAAGTTTATTTAACACTCGCCTTGGCCAGGAAAAAGAAAAAAGAAAAAAAGGAGCACCATCTTTCTTTTCAAGTAACAAGTGTTTTGAAAACATGTGGTACAACTGCCAAACATACTCTACGTCAGCACAGGACGGTGCAGTCAAGTTGGCTAGCTGGTTGATGACCTTCCACACAGCTTGGGAGCCTCCCCACTACAGGAGTGCTGTGTCTATAGACTCAGAAAGCCCCATCTTTGAATGTCAGCATCACATTTGTACACCATAACGTAAAGCTTCACTCTTTGAGGAACAGGTTATTCTTATTTAGTTGAACTGTTGGAGATTTTCTTCTCTTATTCAGAGGTCTATTCAAATAGTATGGAGCCTAGAGCTCATACAAAATTAGGTATGAAAGTAAACTTTGGCTAGAGTAAGAAAAAATATCACATAAAATACAAATTTTAAAAAATTGATTAATACCAACATTCCTAAATCCAAAAAAGCATATTTCTTATAATTAAATATCTAACATATGTATAATACCTTTTCCTACATTTTTGGTTGTATGTTCTTTGATTACTTCCTTATATGAAAATTATTTTTTAATTCAACTTTCTGTAGAAAAATTAGAAATAATTCATTCTTTCCTCTGGCATAGATGATTGAACTTTAAAAGAATTATGGTTTAGTAAAAATTTTTTTCCTAAACAACTCATTGTTAATGACCTGTATGTTTTTAGAAAATGTCTAGTAAATTTTTTCTGTATATGTGTTGTAGGATTTCAGAGCATTTCAGATTTTTTATTGCAGTAAGTGACTAATCTTAAATATTATTTGAACTATAACACTCAGTTATGTGAGTCATTTTGTCTGGAACTACTGAACTATATGTCAGGACAGCCTGTATCAAAATTGCTAAAACTAAATCTGATGTGTTAGGATGCATAAAATGTGTAATTCAGGTACAGATATCTTCACTAATCTGCAGGTTTGCATTTTCAAACTGAGGAATTCTATTACATTCTATTTTGCATAATTCCCATCAAAAAATGAAAAAAATAGGGCAGCCCAGGTGGCTCAGTGGTTTAGCGCTGCCTTCAGCCCAGGGCGTGATCCTGGAGACCTGGGACTGAGTCCCACGTCGGGCTCCCTGCGTGGAGCCTGCTTCTCCCTCTCTCTCTCTCTCTGTGTCTCTCATGAATAAATAAATAATCTTAAAAAAAAAGAAAAAGTGTTGGTACTTTTATAATTACATGTATTTATTGCTTACCTTCCTGACCAGAAAGAACTTCTCTTTTGGTTTGGCATCAGTGAGAACTGAACCCTCAGTATGCAATGTTACACACTGGTGATAGGAAAACTTTCCACAGACCAGTTGGTACATCACAAACCTTACTTTTTCTTCTATGTCCATATGCTTCAATAGCAACGGTAGTAGGACATGTTTATAGCACGATTCCACCTCTGGTCCTGCATCATTGTGCTGTGATGCTGTGAATCAGCACAGTGGGATGCAGGAGTATTCTTGGAGCTCATCCCACACCAAGCCAGCTAGCAGTAACTTCCCTGTACAAAGAAGTAACTGCCAACCACATAAACATTTTTTCAGACTAAGTGTATCCCCAGTTCAGCTTCCTCTTAGCCATATTTTAGCCTCTGGCCAATTGGATATACTTGACACTAGAGAAAGGATGACAGAAAAGAAAGACAGCAGTCTTGACCAGCCTTATGATTACTTTTATACATATATATGATGATATGGGAACATATTGCTAGGTCCCTACTCAAAGCTTTGAAGGAGGGGTATGCAGTGGAAGGTCCCAAAGCTTAACACTTGTGACTAAATTAGTCTCTGCAATTATTGGACGATCCAACCAGAGGTTTGTGGTCCTCCAGGAAGATACTTAGCATCAATCAGTCTTTCTTGAAGCCTGAAGCTGAGAGTAGATCTGAGGAGCTAAGGTGTTCTAAACTAAAATCCACATGCACTTCTATTCAGAGTTAGTGTGGGGGCAACTCTGAAAGAGTAATCATTGGTTTAGTAACTTGAAATTGAGGATGCTGACCGGGGGGAGGGCAGATGAAGTGATAGAATTACTGTTGGAAAAAGCATGTTCTTGACTAAAGTAGAAAAAAGATGTAGCATTCTATGCTCTATGTGTTTTTTGACTAGTTATTTCAGTGTCCCAAGGCTTTCACATGATGGAGAAATAAACTTCCATGTTGTTTAAGCTACTGTAATTAGGGTTTCATCGAGTAGTTGCAGCCCAAACTATTCTTAACTGAGACAAGGTAGCATCAGGGTTACCTGGGGAGCTTTCCTCCATTCTTCTCTCTTAGTGCAGGACAATTGTTTAATAATTTAATAATAAACTATTTATTATTTCCCATAATTCTGTGGGATGGATCGGCTCTGCTGGGAGGTTCTGTCCTCACAGTGTTATTTGGGATTGCATAGGTGGCTTCATGAGCCAGGTACTCAGCTCAGGCTGGGAAACATCCAAGAACACCCAAGATACCTTTATTCACATGTTCCACACCTCAGCTGGGTGCTGGCTGGGTCTCATCATGTGATCTGCCATTATTCTGTAGTGTAATATAAGTTTCTTTACATAGTAGCTACAGCCCACCAGAGCAAAGCAGAAATTGCCAGGCCTCATAAAGCCCAGGCCTGGAGTCAGTGCAGTCTCGTTCCCACCACACTGTGCTGGATGAAGCAAGTTCACTCAGCCAGCCCAGATTTAAAGGCAGGGGAAACAGATTCTGTCTCTTGATGGGGCAAGTGGTTTGCAGGTAGAAGGATGGAAAAATGGTTGGCAGCCATTTTTGTAGACATGCAGAGAGATGTTTAGAGAAGTAAAATGATTTCTAAAAGGACAAAGAAAGTAGGATGGAATGCAACTCAGGTGTTTACTCTTCTGGTACATAGAACGCATTGTCTCTGTCAGATTTCAGCCATTCTTTCTATTTAGTCACATTTAATCACTTGACCTTATAGAAAATTGATACTGTGAGGAATAGGGATGCTGCATGTTTTCCTAGACTGGGCCCACCCAGAATGGCACAACCTGTGGTGACTCTGTTCCCAGATCTAGCTTTTGGAATACAAGTTCCCACAGCAAAGTTTCTCAGCGAATGCCGAGTTGAGCTGATTCATTGAAATAAGCACATTACACACAAATACACATACACATGTGACAATCAAATTGCCGGTTTATGAATTGGAAATTGGAAAATAACTGCTAAGTAATCCAGAATATTGTGTTTTCTGACCTGTACATCTTTTCTTAGAAATTGGACAGTCTACTTGGAAAGCCAAATTATTTCTGGAGGTTGCATAAGGAAAATTAGAATTGGAATGAAGGAATCAGATCATTTTAATATGGTGTCCTCTTCTATGTGGCTTGAAGGAAGCGCCCAACCAAGTGGACAGTTAGATTACTGGTCCCCTGGATAAATCAAATCTGTAGTCTGTCTGGGTACAATCTTTGAGCTCAGATTGAAAGTGCTTTAAAGAAAAACAAAGAAATACACAATAGGGGCCATATATGACCAACAAAACTTAAGATATTTACTACTTGGCCCTTTACAGAAAAAGGATACTGAGCCCTGAGCTAGATAGTGACTTCCTTGACAGAAGGTATTCTCTGTTTTTCCTAGAACAGTGTTTACAAATTGCATGGCACAACCCAATAGAGGACTGTGAAACTAAGTTACTGGGTAGAAACCAGTATGTCATGGGCACGGTTGTGTCCTCTAAAATTCGCTTGTTGAAGTCCTGATCCCCAGTATCTCAGAATGTGATTGTATTTAGAGACAGGACCTTTAGAGAGGTAATTAAGGTAATATGAGGCTATGAGGGTGGGTCCCAATCCAGTAGGTTTGGGGTCCTTTAAGAAAAGGAAATTTGGATACAAACAAATACAGAAGAAAGACCATGTGAAGACACAGGGAGAAGATAGTCATCTATAAGCTAGGGACAAAGGCCTCAGAAGAAACCAAACTTGCTGAAACCTCATTCTGAGACTTTCAGACTTTCAGCCTCAGAATCGTGAGAAAACAAATTTTTGTGGTTCAAGCCACCCAGTCTGCAATACTTTGTTATGGCAGTCCTGGCAAACTAACACAGGAATTTTAGAAATATGCAGTGGACTGAATGGAAAATGTCAGGGAGCACTGTATATTGAAAGAGTAAATATTTTTCATATAGTTGTATTATAATTACATGATATGTACATGTTAGGGGATTGACATGTGATGTATTTCTCGACGTGGCTCAGGGTCAAAAAGCTTGAGAGCTACTGCCTTAGAATGTAGTAGGCGCTCAATGTGTTTGCTAAAGAATAACTTGCATCATCCTGTCAGGATCCCATCTGGGGCTCACTGAGATTTCTGCTCTTTATCTGTCTTTCTCTGTAAGGGCTTCTCTCTCTCTCTTCACTTTATTTCTGGTATCATATTGTGATCAATTAGGGTATGATCTTCTTTTATACTGTCATGTCCCTAACTCTACCTTAAATCAAATTCTGTTATTCACAAAGTCTTACTACTCGATTTGTGTGGCTTCTGATCATTTTCAGAACATTTCCAAACGACTAATTTCACTCATTTTTGGGGGCGTAGCAGATATCTGTTATTTTCATCTGACCACCATGACAAGTGACAATAGCCCCCCCCCAACTTTTCTTTTGGGGAACCACCTCTCCATATTCCATGTGGTTCTGGTAGGCTATTCTGTAGGGTGGATATGTGATCCAGACTGGCCAAGGTCTTCCCTGAAATTTGATATATAGTTATTAGTTTTAAGGACCATGGAGCTGTTTTTCCTTCAGCATGGAAAACACTCTGGGAAATGAAGCCAGACACAGGCTCAAGCAGAGAGCTGGAGAGAAAGAGCCCTGGCAACATGGCTGGAGTCCCAAGATCCAGCTGTGCCTAATGTGTTAACTTCAGTCCTCAAATCAGTATTCTGTTATCACTGCTTGAATTTAACAAGATGGGTTGGTCCTATTTGCTTCACATCCAAATTATCTTTGGGCCGTAGATGGCTACAAGTGCCAGTTATGTGGGCTGATAATAAATACCAGGTTACCCAATGAGGAGCACTGGTGTGATGATAAAGGTAGGTTTAGGAAAAAATGATAGCATCTGGATACAGGACTGGGTGAATTCAATTATTTAGACTGTGCAAGTGGAAAAGAGACGTGTTACCTGGGAAAGGTGACAATAAACAAATGCTGTAAAATGAATGAAGACCCCATATGGGAGGTCCCCCTGTATGGCCAACGACTGAACTAAACCAATTAGCAGGCAATTTAAAAACCTTTCAGATTTATGATGTTTTGTTTGGAGGAAGAAATTATTGTATGTAATGACTGAGTAAAAATAAAGACTCCTACAAAGATAGTAATTACTCTGTCATTTTTAGTTTTACTTTAAAAAAAAAACATAAAAATCATGGAAACAAAAGTACAGCTTCAGAATTAAGTTTTTGTGAATTATGCTAGAATAGAAGGTAAGATTAGATACAGCTAGTAACTTACATGTCTGTGAGGATGTCCCATTCACTTATATGGAAGCCTTCCTGTGGGCTTTGCTTCTTGAGTAGAACAGATCCCCAAAGCATACATCTTTTGAAGACACTAAAAAAATTACATGATAAAAACATCTCTGTAGCTCATGGACTGTGAACATTAAGAAAGTACAATAACGTGAAGCCTACCCAGTTTCTAATGCACTAAAAAAATTACACCTAGAGAAATACAGCTAGGTAACGGCGGGTCTAGTGCATGGAGAACTTCCAACACACTGTGTAGCGAGGACAGCCAGCTGAGAAGTTATTAGTGATGCAAGACAATAGGCAGGGCTAACCCCATACGCTTCACGAGACAGAGCAAAACTGAAGACACTCTTAATGACCATCGTTTAAAATAGAGTCACCCCTGTCTTTATCACTTATTTCCAACTTTCTTCTTTGTTTTCCTTCTGTAAAAATCTCTATAGGACCTCTAATGCCTCTGATCTCCATTTTCTCAATTTTCTTTTTTCTGGGCTCCCTGTGCTTCAGTTGGCTCTTATAAGATTTTGGCTGAAGCATTCTCCTTTTCAAGTGGCTTGCTTGCTGCCATAAGAGTCCTTAAAATCACACCTGCTACTACAAGTCCACACACTCCAACTTGGAATTTTTCTTTAGTGACTTTCTCTATGCATTCATGGTCTTATTCCATTTCTATCCACTCCCTCTCAATTTCTCAGTTCTGTCTCACATTTTGGGGGCCTATAAATTACTAAGGAGCTCACCCCAAAACTAGGATGTCACATCCAAAGGATGTGTTTTAGTGTTTGTTTGACCTTTCTTTGAGACTCTTCTCTCTCTCAGTTTCCCATACAATATTTTCCACTGGTTTTCCTACTTCTCAGGTGGTCATTCATTTTCTGTTCTCCAGGACTTCCTGAACTATCTTAGCCCAGCAACACTGCTGTCCAATGGTGAATTTCACCACCTGGGTGTTTCGCCTGCATCTCAAGCTCAGTGTCCAAAACCAGCCTCGTTATTTCCCCTATTTTAGTTAATTGCACCCATCAGCCAAAACAGAAAATATGGATGTCACTCTTCACTCTTCCCTCTCCTCAACAGCTAATCAGACATCTCTATGGCCATGATCCTTGTTCCAATCCTTATCAACCCTGAATTAACTTTCTAACTGGTCTCTACCTCTATTCTTCCCCAGATCACCATGGTTCACAACCCGTCTTCTCCTCTCACTGCAACTCTGTGATTTTATACAAATGTGAACCTAATTCTTGGACACTCTTGCTTTAAATCTTTCAATATCCTCCATGATCTATAGCATGCTTATCAAACCTCAGTGTGACTCTGAATAAGTAGGGGCTTGTTAAAACGTGATTTTGACCAGGGTTGGGGTGTGGTAGTCTCCATGTGTTGCTCCTGCTCCTTGGACCACATTTTAAATAGTAAGAGTTCCAGACTTATGTCCAAGTCCCATAGCCTATTATAGTCTGCTACCTCCTTAATGTTATAACTGCAATTCCTGATATCGGGGAAACACCTATGATGCCTCAGTCACTCCAAACTTTCATTCCACCTTGATCCACTGACCCTCATGGATTTCTAGCCACATTTCTCACTTCTTTTGTAGGCCAATGCAAGAAGCACCAGCTGGGGATTCGTCTATATTCAAAGGATAAAAATCTAATAAAATTTCCATAATAGCAGGGAAATACATGTTTTACAAGCTCTTTAGTGTGAAATGGTTCAATAATATCACATTTGTTTCACATTTCTTAACAATTCACCTTTGGGTCTTTACCATGGCAATCTTCTCTTCTTAATGAAAATCTCACTAAAATTTTCATGAGGCCAGCGGTAAGAGAACAGAACTATATTAAGAATCTTATGAAAAATATATTATACATCTTTCTCTAGATATTGTCTTTTAATATTTTCATTGGATTATCAATTGCTTATCTTCATTCTAGCTTTATGGCTCCTTTTTCTTTTATTATTAGAAGTGGCTAATAAAAAGGTAGATTAAAATACATTTGGCTGTTTTATCAGAGTTGAACATAATTTCTTATACCACAGACACTGGGAAGTAATGTTTATGTGAGAAAAGATCGGCCTCCTTTTTCTCTGAGCCCAGAACACATATTATTATAGGAAGAACAATCTCTCATAAGGTAGTTGAGTGATTAGGTTCAGCCTCATCTCCTGCCACCTCCAGCAGCACAACCTGACATCTTATTAATCATGGAAACTGCTGAGCTATTTCACACATTTCTGAACTTTTGCATATGCTATTTGCTTTGCTTCAAACTCCCTTTCTCACCCCCATAGCTGACGCTCCCTGATCTTCCAGAGCTAGGTCACATGGCACCTGGATTAGGAAGCCTGAACTGATTGCCTCAGCTGAGCTAAGGCTGTTACCTTCATAACCACTGTTTTTCCTGGTGAAAAATCTTTTTTTTTTTTTTTTCACAATCCCCATCTCCACCCTGTTAAAGGCAGGGACATTATGTCTCCCAGGCCTGGATGGCACAGTGTTCACCTATAAGGTGCTTGTGGTAGACACAATAATGCCCTCCTCCCAAAGATGTCCACATCCTAATCCCTTGAGCCTGTGAATGTGTTGCTTTACAATGGCAAAGGGAATTTGCAGATGGCATTAATGATCTTGAAATGGAGAGTTTATCCCAGATTATTTTGAGTGGGCCCAATGTAATCACATGGATCCTTTTAAGGGAGAAGTGGCTAAATCAAAGGAGATGTCAAATGAAAGCAGAAGCCAAGTGGTGCAGCCCTGAGCTAAGACATGCAGGCAGCTTATAGAAACTGGAAAAGGCAAAGAAATGAATTTTCTCCTAGAACCAGCAGAAAGAAACACATCCCTGCCAACACCTTGATTTTAGCCTGTAAGAATCCATTTTGGACTTCTGACCTCCTGAAGCCCACCATACATTTATGCTATTTTAAGCCACTGAGTTTGGGTAATTTGCAGTAACAGAGCGGTAGGAAACTAATACAGTGCTCAGTTAATGTTCTTCTACATAATGCATGAATTAAAAATGTCTCAGGGTCATCTTCTCTGTTCTTGTGTTTTTTCTCTCTGCTCTTTCTCCCTGAGCTGTGAGAGAAGCTGCAGGCAATGGCTCTAGTTCTGCTGGTCCAGCTGCATCAGGGCTGGCGAGGAGGTCAGAGCCTTCCCACTATATCGCTCCAGCAAAACACAGAGTCACATTTAATATTTTCTATCACCTATTGGTGCGAGACCCCGTGGTTGGTGCTGTAGGAAATCTTATTTGGTCTGTAGTTTACTTTTAAATTCCCTGCCACTCTTTGAGAATGAGCATGGCAATAAGGAAATTCAAACACAACGCGTCTGGCTTGGCGATCAGCTCCTGCGCCCCACCGGCAGCTCCCCAGGCCCCCTGCCTGCCCCAAAGGTGCAGGAACGCCTACCTCCTTTGACAACACCTGTATCCTGACCCACTTGGGTAACTTTCTGAAATACTGCAGTTTCTCCTGCCCCAGATCTTCATTTCCAATTTAACATTCATAAATACATACTGAAAAAGATTTTTGAAAAGGTAAATTTCCTTTTCGCCATTATCCTCACAGGTCTTTTTAATCACTGCGGTGACAAGTGAAATGTGTAACTGGTACTCAGCTGTCCGGCCTCTAGGTGTCGCCACCAGCCAAGTCCTGTTGAAGGGTGCCTGGCCCTGTATATATACATGCTGGGCATGTAGTATTTTTTTTTTTTTTAAAGATTATCCAGCCGGGGGGGATGTGGGGGGGGGGGGGAGTATATATATAGTTTTTCACCTGTTACATATATGTGTATTTATTCCATTCCAGCTCTACTGTTCTTTGCAAAATTCAAACTAAGAGAAGAAATGATATATGTAGCTACTTTTAATTTTATTCTTTTGTTCTATTTTCCACATCAGCACTGCAACAGGGTGGATTTTGTTTGACTCTCAGAATATTCACTAAAGATGCACCCAGGTCCATAAACTTACAAAACAATCATTTTTCTTGCACAACACCATTTTAATGTTTTCCTTTCCTTTAGATTTGCATGCAGTTTTGGAGGGAATTAGGTTGATTTGATTTTCAAAGCAAGTGGAAAAGCAGCAAACATTGGAGAGTGGATGCATTTAGAGTTCTGGAAATACTCCAAAAGTTCACTGATATTTGGTTCTTCCCCATTTGGAAATTTTACAACTTATAAGTATGTGGTATTTTAAAATTTGAAATAAGAATGCTGAGTGGGGGATCCCTGGGTGGCGCAGCGGTTTGGTGCCTGCCTTTGGCCCAGGGCGCGATCCTGGAGACCCGGGATCGAGTCCCACGTCGGGCTCCCTGCATGGAGCCTGCTTCTCCCTCTGCCTGTGTCTCTGCCTCTCTCTCTCTCTCTCTCTCTCTCTCTCTCTGTGTGTGTGTGTGTGACTATCATAAATAAATAAAAAATTAAAAAAAAAAAAGAATGCTGAGTGGGAGAATTCAGAAGGATTCAGAAAGATTGAAACCCTGCCCTCCAGGACTGCTCCTTTCTGATTGTACAGGTTTCTCCATATTGCCAAATCCAGAAGAGTTGTCTGTTTTGACTTCAAAACATAGGACGGACTTCTACAAAAATCATCAGTTCAGTTCTTCCACTTTTTTCCTTTATGCTAGAATTGCCTCCTCTGTGTGTCCCTATTTGTGCCATGGCACTGCCGCCACTTTTGCTATTCAACTTGTCACTCTCTCCCTATGTTTCCTATTTCTGACTTTGTAATTACTGCAGCTTACTTCTGATGGCTGCTATAGGTTAAATTTCATAGGCTAGAGCAAGACTTGAATGGAATAACTGGAAAGAACACTCTGTTTAAAGGTATTTCTTGCCTCTTTTTCCTTTAAGCTAAGATTTAGTAGAACTAAAAATTGAGACAAATCTCCACTAAGATATATATGTATGGATGTGTATACACACACACGTGTGCAGATACGCACACACGTGCACACAAATGTGTGCGTGCAAACACAAACGCAGACGTGTGCACACACCCACAAACACACACGTGTGTGCAGATACATGTGTGCACACACACAAACGCGCACACATACGTGTGCACACGCTCACATGCACACACACACGCACACATATAAAGAAATGAGAGCTTTCCACATCTTGCATTTAACATCTATACATTTTCTGAAAGCTTTGAATATAACCAAAGCTACTGGTAGGCAAAGAACTTTGACTATAATGAAGGTTATTGTAAGACAAGAGAACATGCTGTTTTTATCACCCGCCCACGTGCTCTCCCCAAGAAAAATACCGAACAGCAGTGAGCTCATTTAAGGGCTATATCTAGTTACTGCTAAACTCGCAGAATTGTCAGGCTTCTAAAGGCAACTGGTATTGATTTCTGGCTTTAGGGCTAAAATTGATAAGGAGCCCAGGAAGGCCAGGGTTTTTCCTTGAACAGAGAAACAACCCAGAGGTCACGTTAGGGACTGAATTTGCTGTGCTAGTTAAGGTTTTGTTTTTGTTTTTAAGTACGATATATTAAAAAGTATCAGTCACATTGGAAGAACGGGTAGTTCTATAATGAGTGATTATCAGATTTTGCTCTGTTTTTATTGCAAGCTAGCAGTGACCCTTCCATTTGCCTATTAGAGAAATGGAGTGTTTTGCTAACTAAAACCTCTGTGAGATAGTAGCCTCAAACCTTGCCGGCATGTGTATTGATGGATGACAAACTCTGGGTTTGTGGAGGAAGAGTAATGAATTCCTGGAACCAAGACTAATGTTACTACTGATTTACAGACACCTATAAAATCTGTACCATAGAATTAAAAGGGCGCAGAGTCTGTGAAGGCTCCTTTCCACTGCAGAAGTCCTTTCCCAGGGTGGGCTCGGTGGCAGCACAATCACGTCAACGCTGTAAACTCCAATATGACAGAGCCACACTGGAAGCTACTTTTATTCTCCCAATCAAGTCCAGAACGATGTTGGCACTCTGAATATCTATTTGTTATCTTGATTTAGTAAACATATCTCGATGTCACACAAAACCCTCCAATACTAGTGAGAAAATCAAGACAGAAAACGGGCAAACCAAGCTTCCCAGTAGCAAGGCTAGATAGAGAGAGGCACAGGTAAGGAATGGAGTAGTGTGGATTAGTTGTCTTTTGAAGCCAATGACTTCCTCAGCAAAATTAATTTTTTTCCACTTCAGGCTCACTTAAAAGTTAATAAAGGAAGACTATCTGGCAGGATCATCTATCTCTTCATCTACCCACCCGCTTAATCACTTAGCCACCATGAACTGAGAGTCTGGGAATGCACATAATTATTGGATTTAATTGGATCTGGCACATTCTATTTCCTAATAACCTTCTGTCTTGTCTTCCATTAGAGGTAAGATCTTTTAGGGTGAGTGAGTAGGTCAGACTTTACAGAGAAGTTTTTCAATTTTCTGTTTGCCACAGGAGTAAATTAAAAGCAAAAAGATTCAGAGCCAATAGCTATGTCCTTTGTTCTTGGTATTTATTGTTGAGCAATTTGAGAAATTCTAGTGCAAGGCTAAGAGCAATGCTCTATAAATAGGTTGGTGCATATCCTCTGATAACTGATTATATGACGAGGCATTTCTAGAAGCTTTAAATATTTATTTCAGCATCATATGAGCTTTTTCCTTTAAATATTTCATCTTCAACCTAAGTAAGGATGACTAGAAGTCATGGTTACATCCTAAAATTTCCATCTTTCTGTAACATTGTGTATGTGACATGATGCTCACCAGGTTAGTCAACAAGTGAGTTGCC